>NW_019154134.1:11911578-11927821 GCF_002288905.1 Enhydra lutris kenyoni | reverse complement strand
CTGGGATCATGACCTGAGCCGAAGGCAGCTGCTTAACCAACTGAGCCACCCAGGCGTCCCATTTTTGAGATTTCTTATACACAATGATAGTCATCTCCTAAATTCTCTCTGAACAAGTTGTAATATTTTTCTAAGAATAATTATAATTTATTTTCCTCCTATGAGGCATCCTGTCAGAAATGTCCTGCTTTGGGAGTGCCTGGGTGGCTCAGTTAAATGTCTGACTCTTGATTTCAGCTAAGGGCATGACCTCAGGGTTGTGAGATCAAGCCCCAGGTCAGGCTGTGTGCTGGGCGTGGAGTCTGCTTAAGAGTCTCTCCCTCTATCTCTGCCTGACACCACCCCCCCCCCCAACTAAAAAAAGGATGGAAGGAACAGAGGGAGGAAGGGAGGGAAGGGAGAGAAAAGAGAAAGAGTGAGAGAGGAAGGGAGAGAAAGAAATGTCCAGCTTTAGAAAATAAAATTTAAAAGAAAAGGGAAAAAAAATTGGAGTATGTGCAAGTCAGTTTACTGATAAAAGCTGACAAAGGTGAATTAAATGACTAAGTCCATGTTTCCTGTAACGAGTATCTAGTATCTGATGAAATTTTCCTAAATGAAAAAGTGTAAGAGACAAATTTCAATAAATGAGAAATTTTCTGAGCACAAAAGGCTTGGTATCTAGTAGAATACACAAAACACTTCAAAAGAAATATTTTAGGATGCAAAACTAAACTTAAAAATTTCAGTATGTCAACTATACTTCAGTAATAAAAACAATTTAATTTTTTTTTTTAAATCTCTCTTGGCTACTTAAGAGCAATGCTGATGACCTAAAATCACATTTAATTCATTTTTATGCAGAAGAACTGAATTTATAAATGAAAAAGAATAAGAGAAGAACTCTACAGAATGAATGTCTGTAACTCACCGTGAACTTGGTTGATTTCTGAATTCTGGGAAAGAATTTCATCTGCTAATTTCTGAGCAGTTGGCAAAACTTCTGTGTGGTGCACTGTGATCAAATACTGTACAAACTTCTGTAGTTGGTCTCTATTCATTTGAAAGAGAGTCTCTGAAATGGGAAGATGCAGTTTGACCTGATCTGGCTTGCGGATGCGGTATAAAGACAGTGCCACAACATGAGCACAATAAAATATGTCCTTGTTTCCACAGCTGCAGGTCACTGAGGTAATCTTGCAACGATCAAAGCTGATGGCCACGTTGCAAACAGTTTCTGGCTCCGATTGTATTGCAGGTTCTGTCACTGTGCCACTCAAGTGGAAACCTATGTGAGAGAAAGGGAAGAGAGAGTTTAGCTGCTGCCTTCAGATGCTATAAAGGATTTCTAATTCTTTGAAATGCGTAGTACTTGACAGCTCCAAGAAAAAAAAAATGACAGTTTTTAATTTCAAGTAAAAACATTCAGGCCACTCAAACATCCTCCGCACCTCCCCTTCTCCACATCTTACAGGTAAAAAAAGAAATGGTATTCAACAGACATGCTGAAGTACTTGACATAGCCTTACAAAACCACTTATAGCAATACGCTGCCATCACACTTAAAGGAAGTTGTTAGTTCACAGCACTAATAAGCCATAATTACTCCAAAACTGTGGTATACCTGACAAAAATCAGTGGTTTTCTTCCTTTTCTTTTTTAAACTTTTCCAAGTAGAGTAGGCCAGCTTGGTTTTCTACTGAACAAACTCTCCCTCCCCTCCACCTTTATTCCAGGCAGACACTAGCATCCTCCAACCAAAAATGCAACTCTGGGGTGGATTTTTCACACACATTGATAAGATAAATTTGTTTATTTAATAATCCTTTATGTAACATGCATAACATATGCCCCAGTACAGCAATGTCCATTAGCAATGTCTACTGGTGGAACTGCAAAGCCCACCAGATCTCATACATACCACAGTCTAAGTAACTCACAATAAGCTGATACACATGTAAGTTTGTTAAATGGGCTCACACACACCCATGCACACACACACACACACACACACACACACGAGCATACAAAATCGCCAAGTGGAAAGGGGCTTCACAACTTAAACTTAGAACTACACACAAATCCTCCACATCCTCCCTGACCAACAAGCCATGTGGCCACTGCTTATAATGGTCCAGACATGGGACATTCACCCCACACACACAACAACCTCCCCCACCCCCAACCCTTGGATAGCCATAGGAAGAGCTCACAGACTTCTGAAAATTGCCTCCCACCACATTGCCAGCAGTCAGTCCTGGCCTGTTTGGCCAGTGGACAAAACTTCCTCCTTACGTTCCTATAAATATGTAGAAAGCTAATCCTAAATGGGGGGGGGGGGGACTTCCCCTCAGTTCCACCTCTTTCTCTGATAGCCAAATTCAGAGGTAAGGGTTAAAGGAGATCACTTGGGGAAACTTCTGGACACTGATCTACCTCAAGATTTTGGGTACCTGACAGAAACCTAAGCTCCAAAAGGAAGCCTCCGGCTCTCTTTCAGCTTTCCACTATCTATGCTACTTGACTAAAGTTCACTGAGCAGGTCACCGTCTTCATTCACAAAGAGAAAGATTTTTACCATGTGGGAAACCTGAGAGGAATGGCAGACACAGAACACGACAGTGACAGCCAGATGATGCCTAAGATTCACAGGTGGGGGGGGCACCTGAACCCTACTTACTATCTTCCCCACGGGATGATAACCAGGCCAGAGAGTACTCACTACTCAAAGAAATCTTTCAGAGTAATATAATTTCATCCTAATAATTCATATATAGTAACATAGTGGAAAGAGAAACATGTGGTAATAATCTTTACCAAATTAATCAATTTAAAAAGAACAATCCCTAAAGTTACTATTAAACTTCATGACAAGAAATTTATTGTAATATGATAACTTTCGTTTTTCTTACAAAGGGATTATCTGTTTCAGAATGAGTATTCCAGTCTCCTTTGCCTCTTTCAGTCAAGAAGTTTTTTGAAAACAAGAATTAAAGATACATAGTGATATAAAATCGTATTTTTAAAAATTTTTAATGATTTTTTTCCCATGAGGAAAGTCACAGAAAAAGTAAACACACAAGAAAATTTCAAAAGTGAAGAATAATAAGGGAAACTTACCTTGTTATATACCAGATGTACTATAAAGCATACAGTAATTTAAAATCCACAGGACAGGCACAGATTAAGATGATCCTTCCCAGCTTATTATCTTTCCTAGTCCACCAAAGTCAACATCTTTGTCTCTCCATGAAAGTAATATTGGAGAACTTCTCCAATCACAGGCAAAGTCAAGACAACTGAAGATCCAAGATCTAGACTAGTTAGTATTTAGTCTGTAAGGGGATAACTTAACAGGTGCTTCAAAAAACAGGCTGATTTAACTACCAAAGAAGAGCCCCTTAAGAAAAGTGATGAATCCTTCACATAGTTTTACAGAAAACTGTTTCAGATGCATAAGTTAGAAAGAAGTAAAGTATATTGAATGCTGCTATCATGAAATGATGCCAAAGGTAAAACTCATTATTCAGCTTCATTACAACAAATATTTACTAATCTCATACAGTCTTTTAAAAAGTAAATTATAGAATATTGTGACTGTCAAAACAATTTAATTCAAGGGGATATATGTGAGCACACATAAACATATACACGTCTTACAGAGTAACAATCTGATATCATCAAAGATTAAGATTTTTTTTAAAGATTTTACTTATTTATTTGACAGAGAGAGATCACAAGTAGGCAGAGAGGCAGGCAGAGAGAAAGGGGTAAGTAGGCTCCCCACTGAGCAGAGAGCCCTATGTGGCTGGATCCCAGGACCCTGAGATCATGACCTGAGCCAAAGGCAGAGGCTTAGCCCACTGAGCCACCCAGGCGCCCCAAAGATTAAGATATTTCATGAATGTTCATTTTCTAAGCAATTCTAGACATCTTTCAAGTACCCAAACTCCTTTAAAAATTCCAATCATTTTTCTTAGAAAGATTTCCTAATGTCTTAAGTTCTACCTTGCCACCAGAATCAGCTGACCATCTGGTATTACCAAGTGATGGGGGCAACACTCCCTATAACAGGTATCTGCAGGAGACAGTATTTTTTAAGTGGGCTTTTTGTTACTTTTTTCCACTATCAGCCATCACAAGATCTCCTCTCCCATACAGTTAGTCTTTTTCATAGAAAATTCTTTGCCCTCAGGCCAGCTGTGCCTCTAATTTGACTAGTTTTATGGCACCTATTCAATACTCTGGGGTTATTTGTATGGGGGTTCCCCCATTTTACCTTTAGGTTAGGATGAGTGATGTTGCTAGAGGTGATTGACTTCACTTTAAATAAAGGAAAATTACATACACACATAAGTAAGTGCTGGTATGTTATTTTATAAGACTATGCAATACTAAGTCAGTATGCAGGAACTTCCTCAGGCCTCCTTTTAGGATTGTGTGGTCCTCCTGATTTGAGAAATCTTTGAAATCCCAACTCACTCTCAGCTGGTCCTAAATCATGCCAGAGCACCCACAGAGGAAACAAGAATACTCCTCCCTCAACAATGCCTAGACAGCTAGATAAGCTACATAAGCCATCCTTCCTCCAGCCCTTACTCCCTACCCACAGCTGGTCTTGTCTCCTAGGTTTCTGAAACAAAATAATGCTCCTAAAAATGGATTTTGCCTCTCTGGAGTTCAGATAAACTTTGATGACCCATTGTTGTAGATTCACAAATAGAGAAATCTCTTTCTGGTATAGTTAACTGTTCTGTATGACAGAACTGAGGACAAAGAAAGGGGCAATTCTGCACTTAGTAGTAAAACAATGGGCAATTAATTTTCAAAGAACTAAAACTAAAAAAAAAAAATTACATAAACCTTTTCTTATGTAAAACCTTTTCTTATGTAAAAATATGTAAAAATTACATAAACCTTTTCTTATGTTTCTTATCTTAAACGTATTTACCTGGCTTTCCAAAATACAATCTGTCAAAGACAGTTAATCCCATAAGAGCAAACCTCACAGGGCAAATTGTCTCATCACCATCAGGTTTTATCAGTGAGCCCCAAAAATCATTTGTATCCACATTCTCAATCTCCAGACCAAAGAAAAACAAAGCAAAAACCAAGGCACGGCACTGTAAAAGCTTTGGTAATAGAGGCATTTTGATTCCTGTCAAGCTCTCTCACTTAAATGCTGTGTGCTCTGGACATGTTATTTAACCTCTCTGAGTCTTCCTCTATTCGTTTGCAAAATGTGGCTAGAAATACCTCCTCGGGTTGTTTTGAGGATTTAAATGAAATAACATATGTAAAGCACCTGGCACATAGTAAAAGTGCTCGTTAAATTTTATTTCTCTTTCCTTCCCTTCCCAGCTGGAGAACAGGGGAGGGGTGTAGGACACATTCCCTTCATGTACAACACTTTTTTTTTAATCTTTGCTACTGGAATCTTGGAGGGGGGCTGGAGGTCTCACTTGAGAAATGGCTTGTGACATAAGCGTGGCCACTGAAAATATCTGAGGCAAGTGAGTTGGATGACACTAGAGGGATCACTGCTGTTTGACAACAAAACCAAACATCTTCAGAGTCAGTTACACCTTTGTTTAATTCAGCTTTCTTTCACCATTTTTCTATTAAGTTCCACCAACACACAGTTAATTTTGTGCATGAGTATTACCTTATACACAGAGAAACCAGAAAACAAGAGGGGAGAGATTTATTTTGTTTTAGTACCCATACACATTTCTACAATGTTATAATGCAGCGATTCTCAAAATGTGGTCAGGATATACCCACAGGATCCCCAAAACTCTTTCATGGGTTCTTAAAGATCATTTTTTCCCCATAATTCTACCTAGACGTCACTGACCTTTTAAACTCTCCCTCCCAAGCGTACATTTAATTTTCCAGAGGCTACAGGATGTGTGATATTACAACAGAATGATCACAGAGACAGGAAAATCCAGCTCTTTACACAAAGACAGACATTATGAAGATTTTAAAAAATGTAATACAAAGACACCTCTTCCACTAAAATATCTTTTGTTTGGGGACTACAGTTATTTTGTTCATAAAGGTATGTTCTTTATTATTAAAGGTATATTAACAACTTTATTACTGTTATTTGGTGAATAGTTTCTTTTTTTTTTCTCAGCTTTAATTTCAAACAGTAATAGGCATAATCCTCATAAGCAAAGGAGATGTGGGATCCTCAGTCATTAAAAATGAATCAGAAAGGGGCTGCCTGGGTGGCTCAGTGGGTTGAAGCCTCTGCCTTAGGCTCAGGTCATGCATGATCTCAGGGTCCTGGGATGGAGCCCCGCATCGGGCTCTCTGCTCACCAGGGAGCCTGCTTCCCCCCTTCTCTTTGCCTGCCTCTCTGCCTACTTGTGATCTTTCTGTCAAATAAATAAATAAAATCTTAAAAAAAAAAAAAAAAGAATCAGAAAGACCAAAAACTGCAATTATAATGTGCTGCTAAGAAATGGAAAAAAATAAATACTCTTCATCAAATCATTTTTCAATGGCATTACTTGCACCTGGTCAGTAGTGAGTTAGACTCAGCAGAGAAACACTTAAGGGGCAAATTTCCCATGAACACATATTCATATCATCTACATTAATCTCACATTAACAAGGATTAATTAAAGTTTCTAGAAAGCAAATATTTACTCCATCACTGATATTCTAAAATGAACTTTCCCTGAAAACTGATCTTTCAGGAAACTGAACTTTACCTGAAATCCTATCTAAAGTTGGATTTCCGCAGCATTTTAAAGGGGACTAGGAGACGTGTGACACCAGACTGGAAAGACAACTGCTTTAAAATACACAAAGAATTTCTAAAGTTTGGCTGTTTTGTGTGCGTATGTGTGTGTATATACATACAAACATACATACATTCAGTTAACCGAAAAATGGCTACAAATGCAAAGCATTAGAAAATTTCTAAGCAAAAAAACAAACTGGCAGACATGAAATAAACACACACTAAAAACTACTTCTTTCAGGGTACATTCTTTTCAGAAAAATACGCACCCTGTGCATGAGGCGCTCAAGTAACATATTCTTTGTTGAAAAAGGATTTAACAGAAGCACTGGTGTAGTACTTACACAAATACATCTTTCACCCTTTCCTAAATAAAAAGAAACCCTGGGGAAATTAAAAGGCAGAAACCAAGGCAATGTAATGTTATGGCTGAAAGGGTGGTAAGGGTTATGAGAGGTTTTTCAGTATTTTTTTTTTAAGCTAAGTCTAAAAATGCAAAAGTGTTAACATTTAACACTCGCATAACAAAGTATTCATTGGTTGACTAAACCCATTATATTGGCTAAATGCAGAGTAACTAATAGCTGATTATGTGTTCCCTTGGTAAAACAGATGAGTTAATCATTGCCTCCAAACACCTAACTTTCACCTTTCCTAAGTCTGATAAATACCGCACACAATCCAACAACATGCCATGCTGCAATTATCAATTTAAAAACTAAAAATCTAATTCAAATCAAGCACAATTTCCTGATCTGTGACACAGATGTGATGGAGAGCCCAAGATGGCAGCACTAAACAACTCAAAAACTGACTTGTCTAAAGATGATATTCCTTCTACAACTACATAATTTTCTCAAAGGGAAATCCTAAATTAGAGAGACTGCATCCTCTAAGCTGGCTAATTAAATTCTCTAGCCCTCATTTCTAATACTAAGCTTAAACAGCTTATAGAAAGACATTAGGAGATTTTGCTGGCAATCACTAATGAAGCCGTTTCCGTCTTCCACAAAAATTATTTTTTAAAGGAAAAGCTTTTTTTTTTTTTTTTTTAAGTTCATCTTAAAAATGTCTATCTGGGATGGAATCACTCCTACACCTCATTAATATTTGAGAGAAAGACAATGGCAAATTAATGCAAAGACCAGACTGTAACCCACAGCATACCATATAAACAACATAAAAATTTACGGAGCGTGCACTGGATGGGTCCAACCAAAAGCTCCCAGAGGCATTCTGTTCAGCATCGCTTTTATTTTCTAGTTAATGTATATTCTTACACCATTTCATATAAGGATCCATATGATCACAATAACCATGTTATTAGATATGAATGGCAATAGTTATTTAAAATTATTTCTAAAGAAAAAACACTTACCCATTAATTTAGCTACCTGCAATAAGCACCTAGGAGGAGAATGAGTTTAAAGAGAATGCGCTGAATTAAAAAACAAACAAAAAACAAAAAACCAACACATCATTCCTTGTCATGCCAAATCTTGAAGGGCAGAACTAATTTTCCAGAATGCATTTCTGTATTTTAACATGCATATTTTAGGGAAACAAACACTGTCTAGCCTCAGAATGGGAGGGATGGGAAGGGGTATAAACAAATTAGGCAGAATTTGACTTATCTGCACAACTGTAAAATTGCACAATGCTTAGGAATTTTCATTATTTGTCCTATCTTCTAAATTCTACTTTCTTGGGTCCCAACCTTTTCTAATACAAGCAAAGTAGTTCTAGCCTTCCACCCTTCTTAAAGGCCAGATCAGACCAGCTCCCTTGCTCCATCTGCATAGCCCCCAACTGAACTCACAGTTCAGTGATTCCTCCTCTTCCCCTCCCCTACATGGTCTCTCACCTGGGTCTTCAACTTCAGAAGTACAAATTAAGTTTATTAGAGCCCTTTGGTGTCCAAACACCAACTCTTAGCACCTCTACACGCCTTTGTCTTACTTCCCAGGGTCCAGGCCTAGATCAAGGAACAGAACATCCTTTTTACCTGTCTACTTCCTGTCGTTGCTTACAGCCAAACAACCTTTAAGAAATGCTTGGTTGTTTGCTTTAGGAGAGGAAGGTAAAGGGGAAACTCTAGAGACTAATTCTGTTTACCAGAGCCAAGAGCTAAGGAGAAAAAGAGTACTCAGAACAAGAAGGGGAGAATGCAAGCTTCGGTGGTCAAAATTCTCCACCTACACCCTGAAGCCTGGGCCTGAGCCCTCAATCCCAGCATGAGCCCCCACATCTTGGCCCTAACCCAATTCCTAATGCCCAAGGCCCAGTCTAGGACACACTTAGCTCTCGCAACCATCCTGCAAAGTAGGCTATGATCATACTTCCCTTTTTACAAGCTGAGGTTGTCTCTGAGAGGTAGCAGTAAAAGACACTCTGAATTAATAAGGAGGGCTCTGAAAAACTGTTAGGAACATGGGTTTCTATAATCTAAGTGATAAATATGCACACGTAAAAACTCTCCACACCAACACATAAATGATCTAAAGGGATGAAAGGAGACAAACTAACAGATCCAGACAGTAAGTGGGTTAAGGTTCAAGACCCTTGGAGGCACAGGGCACTGTCTTTTATCTCTGTAGCCCAAAGATCCACAACTCCCAGACAAGCCTGGCCCTTCGTAACTGTGTCAGTGAAGGAAGTGATGGGGCTCTTCAAGCCCTGCTTGCCCTGCCCTGCCCTGCAAAAGTCACAAATAACTAAAAGCTTTGGCCCCAAGCCCAGGATACTTTAAACTTAACTAACAGTTATCTCTAATTTAGAGTCCACTCCCCTCTTACACTGTGTTACACTAGCAACAGAGGTCTGTGACATCATCTAAGACAGCAGGATCTATGGCATTTCCATCACAGAGGACTACCCTGAAGCAAACTTAAGAAGCATTTGTTAGATGAAAGAATGCACAAATCCTCTTAGGCTCTTGGTATGTGGGACATATAGAATGGGGCTTCTCGAATTGGAATGTGCATCAGAATCACCTGGAGAACTTGTTATCCTAGAGATTGCTGGGCCCCATTTTATGATCCCAAGTGATGCTGCTGCTGCTTCTGGCCCCGGGAACCAATGATGGAGATGATTAGAATTATAGCCTAAACAAGTCTCTTCTAGTCAAAATACACTTAAGTGAACAAAGTAAATAGAACAGGAAAGAATATATACCTTGTGATTATAAAGAATGTAGACCATTTCTAGCTTATTATGTAACCTATATGCTCCCCAGTCCACAAAGTCAGGTATGGGATATTAAACTGGTCTCAGCATTAAGAAAGAAAAATTTTTTAAAAAAATTCCAGTGTAGGGGCGCCTGGGTGGCTCAATGGGTTAAAGCCTCTGCTTTCGGCTCAGGTCATGATCCCGGGGTCCTGGGATCTAGCCCCGTGTCGGGCTCTCTGCTCAGCAGGGAGCCTGCTTCCTCCTCTCTCTCTGCCTCCCTCTCTGCCTACTTGTGATCTCTGTCTGTCAAATAAATAAATAAAATCTTTAAAAAATAAATTAATTAATTAATGAAAAAAATAAAAATTCCAGTGTAACAAAAAAATGTACTACTATCCTAATTGTTAATACTTATAACTACACCATCCTACTTTAAGAAAAGCCTTCATTCAAAATCTAAATTAAAACTTAAAAATTAAAGAGTATTTACTTTTACAAAGAGATCATTTCACAATGTCCCATGGATTCCTCATAACTGATGATTCTTTGTGTATTCAAAACAACCAATTAATGAAAAAAATAATGGCAACTAGTTTAGTAAAATATTTTTTGCCTGTATGAAAAAGTCAGAGGCAACAGAACATACAGGATAACACAAGGTGAGGTAGTACTTCAGAATTTCCTTCCAATTCAACACATCTGCATTAAATAACCTCAGACAAGTCACTTAGCCTTGATTTTTTTCACCTGTTAAAAGGGATTAATAATACCTATCTTCCAGGACTGCTGTAAGGAGTAGAACTGACAATATATGTTAACCACCACAAGGAATCCTTGTATGGAATGCCTGCTTTCATCATGATTGTAATGGAAATAAAATGCTCTTGGAAGCTTGGCACAGTCAACGTGTACCAAAACCCTAGCCTTTTGGCGAGAGCGTGTAAGCTGTTGTAAATGCCAAGCTCCCAGGAGCATGCTAGCATTTCCATTACAATAATGGACAAAGGTTGTTGTTATTGTAGTAATTCTACTCTAATATATTCATATTCCCAAATTAATGGAACTATCATTTCTAAAAATTTGTCCACATTTTACATAACACATTCTTAAAATGTGATTTGATTCCAAACAGGAGGAAAGAAGGAAAATTAGAAGACAAGTTTGTCTCAAAATAACTTCTAGTTTCAATAAGCAATTTTTCACTCCTACCTTTAAAGATCTCTCTTCCAAAATGTATAACACCTTTTTTATCCCTAATGTTTACCTTCTGTGTCAATGTACTTAAAATTAGTTTCACAGCTCAAGTCCATCTTGTCACTGAGCTGGAAACTAATTTAAAGTTGGATGCAACCATAAGGAAACTTGCAGTTCTTATTGTGGAAGAAAAGTGACCACAGCTTTTCATTCCCAGTTAATTTATGGCCTGATGAGCAGAGCGAAGTTAGAGCTTCTGGTCTCTTCAAAGAATCCCAAGGAACACTAGGCTTGCCAGGGCTGTAAGTATTATTATTTCCCTGTATATGGAGATCCAGCTGAGAAGAAAATCTTTGCTGTTCTATGTGTATGCCTTTAAGAACAGGGAGTAGATGGCGTTTATACCTTGGCTAAGTGGTACATTTTTTTCCCTTTAGTACAAAGTAATAAAAGAGAAGCAAAGAGACCAGTCACCTGTTCAGAATGCAGATGAAATTTACTAAGATATTCCTACTCATATCTTGGCTCAGTGTGATTACAGATTTTTTTTTCCCTCGTTTTGGTTGGTGTGGGGGAAGTGCTCTTCCTAAAGTTTCTACAGTGAATATAAATTACTTAAGAGATACAAAAGTGCTTTTAGTAAAATCAAAAAGGTGCTCAGTCTTCTTGAGGAAAAAAATCTGCCATATAAATTATGTCCAACACATGTTCTGGAAGCCTGGTAATGACCACACACCAAGTATAAACACTGACAGTCATCATCAATGAGGCTTTGGCCTACTGTCTGGCCCAGCCTATTTTACCAACAGGACACTCCAAAGTTCTCTTTAACCCACAGATGCCCAGTCCTCTGCTGCGATTCAGCCACTTTCCAGAGAAGAAGATGGATTACAGCACTCAAGGTAAACAAGGCAGAGCGAGACTGGGCTCCTGGTTCTAATCTCAGCCATTATCTAATGTCTGCCCCATGGGCAAGTTGCTTCATATCTTATTTCTTGTTCTTTTTTTTTTTTCTATTGCATTAAATAAGGAAAATAGATTATATTAGATGATTTCTAGAAAATTAGGAAGGTAGACAGCAGTAATGGAGAGTATTCATTACAAGACAAAGGGTGGTCATCGTCACACTCACTCACACAAGACCTTTGACTTGCCCTGGCTGCCACAGAGTTGAAGCAAGGGTCTTCGCAAAGCACATCGAAATTATGGCCCAGGGAAGGAGAGAAAAAAAGGATAAATACTGTTATTGCTGTAGTTATGTATAACATGTAACACACTGACTGGCATGTGGGAAAAATTTTTAAAAACACTGAAATTCAATATAAAAGTAAACACTTAATTTTTACCTACGTAAGTTTTAACCATCTGCCTACAACGGATATTCTTTTTTTAAGATTTTACTTAAGACAGAGAGGCACAGAGAGAGAGAGCATAAGCAGCAGGGAGGGGCAGAGGGAGAAGCCGACTCCCTGATGAGCCAGGAACCCGACATGGGGCTCGATCAGAGTTGCAGACATCATGACCTGAGCTGAAGGCAGACACTTAACCAAATGAGCCACATAGGCACCCCTACAACTGATATTCTTAATGCATGATAGCTTTTTGTGTTCTATATCTAGGAACCAAATTTAATCTAAAAAATTCTATGATTGCATAAATATAGGTTAAGTTCATACAAAATCTGTAAGATATAGAAAAATAAACATGAAAGTCCATTAAAAATGATACGAAATTAATGCATCAAAGCATCTTGTCTGCCTTCACCACCTAAATGGCAGTATTCTTTCCCTTCCCATCCATTAATTATGAACATGAGTGGCTATACAATTCAACAATCACTTCCCTAATCCCCTCACTTGGTAACAGGTAAATGTACAAGGCTCCAGAGAGAAGTATCCATGAATAACACATGGGCTCCAGTTCTGAGAATTCACTGGATTATTAGGCCATTGATACCTAAGAAGTCAGAACAAAGCTGTATTGAGAAATAAGCAAGAAGAAAAACAGAGTACAGACCCCCATTTCCCAAACTGAGTTCTATATACATCAACAGGTATTCCTCAAAAGGGAAGAGGGGAGGGTGGTGTTCCATAATGTCATACAAGTTTGGATTAAGTTGCATCCAGCATCACCCTTCTGGAGACTGAGAACGTACCTCAGAATGGTTAACAGCTCTGAGAACTTACATAATAAGCGGAGTCCTACTGAACTTTATTTACTAGAACTTTACTTTTTTAAAAAAGATTTATGTATTTTAGAGAGAGCGAAAGGGAGACAGAGTGTGTGTGAGCACAGCAGGGAGAGGGAGAGGGAGCATACAGCAGACTGCACTGAGCACAGAGCCCAACTCGGGGCTCAATGTCACAACCCTAAGATTACACCTGAGCAGAAACCAAGACTATGCACCACCCAGGCACCACTATTTACTAGAACTTTATATATATATATATATATATATATATATATATATATATAATTTTTTTTTTTTAAAGATTTATTTATTTATTTTGACAGAGATCTCAAGTAGGCAGAGAGGCAGGCAGAGAGAGGGGAAAGCAGGCTCCCTGCAGAGCAGAGAACCCAATGCAGCGCTCGATCCCAGGACCCCAAGATCATGACCTGAGCCGAAGGCAGAGGCTTTAACCCACTGAGCCACCCAGGCGCCCTATTTACTAGAACTTTAAAGAAGAATGGTAGTATCAGGTCTAGAACAGCTATAGGAAAAGAAAGGGAAAAAAGGAAAAAAAAGAAGAGAAAACATATTTCAAGGAGAGCAGTAGGATTGCTCAAGTAAAGGCTCAAATGAGAGTTTAGAATCGTATATCAACATGAGCCAATTGACAGGCTTTTTGTCACTTTTTTGTCACTTTTGTCACTTTTTGTCACTTTTCTCCAAGAGTTTAAACCAACTCAGATGTGAGTGGCTTCAAGGCTGGAAATGTCTCATCAACAATACTTCCCTTCTACCATTAAAGTACTAATTATTTATTGGGAAAAGTAAGCCTCTTCGTATTAAGGCAATACAAAAGAAAGCACACCAACTTTGTTATCTGTACCACAATTTGAGATTTAAAAGTTCATCTGGCATTCTCCCAACTAGAGGTATCTATTAATATTCAATGAACCAGAATACCAGATACTCTCAACCCATAATGGTCAAGGAAAGTGTTTACAATATTTTACCTCCAAATCCTAGAAACATGAGTGGCAAAGCTCACATATCTATTTGAGAGAAGACCCGAGAGAGTCTAACATGCAAATCCTGCACTAGAGTCTATTCCATAATACAAAGGAACAGTACATGGTGTCCAATGAAGGAGGGACTGTTAAGATCTTGATGGCATGCCTAAGTACGTAGAACAGCACCTGGCATATATCATATGATCAGTATTTGAGTGGCGAATTAATAAAGAAAATATAAAAATTTTATTTAGTAGAAAGGTTAAATGAAATCTGAATACTCTATACGGAATTGTTCTGGTATGAAAAGCTGCAAGAGAGCAAAGTCTGAAAACATATGATCTATGTGCATTATCATACAGGAAGGGTATGTGAAGGAGTAGTTAGTGAGAATTAAATTCTTACTATAGATAATTACCCTGTTTAAGTGGGACTTTTTCAAAATCTCACAAAAGTGACACTAATAATAAATATACAGTATTTTAAATAACAACTTGGTTGTATTTATTTCTTCTGAAAACAAAGTGTTTATAATACAAATAAACAGATTCCTTTTTTTTTTTTTTAAATAAAGATTTTATTTTTATTTAATTGACAGACAGAGGTCACAAGTAGGCAGAGAGGCAGGCAGAGAGAGAGGAGGAAGCAGGCTCCCTGCCAAGCAGAGAGCCCGACATGGGGCTCAATCCCAGGACCCTGGGATCATGACCTGAGCTGAAGGCAGAGGCTTTAACCCACTGAGCCACCCAGGCGCCCCAAGACAGATTCCCTTTTAGACGAGGAAAGTATTTCTGTTGGGAAGTAGTATTCGTTAACATTATAGAAAGAATCAGAAAAATACAGGTATTGGCCCAGAGTTCCAACCACAATTTTCCTCTCAACATCAAATAACTGTTAAATAAAATGGTTTATGAATAATATGATCTAGGGGTGCCTGGGTGGTTCAGTGGGTTAAGCCTCTGCCTTCAACTCAGGTCATGATCTCGGGGTCCTGGGATTGAGTCCCACATCGGACTCTCTGCTCAGTGGGGAGTCTGTTTCCTCATCTGTCTCTGCCTGCCTCTGCCTACTTGTGATCTCTGTCTGTCAAATAAATAAATAAAATCTTTAAAAAAAACCAAACTTATGAATAATACAATCTTGTGTTACCAAACGTTAGGATTTTTTTTTTAATTAATAATTTAAAATAGAAAACAGAACTCCTGGGCCAAATTTTTGAATACCATTCATTTTAAACAAGAAATGTAAACCCAAATGTCTTCAAATATTTAAGAGTGCTAAGTAAGTACCAATTATGTATATAGTGGATTAATGTGTTTTTCAGAATCAAAATAATGTGCCTAAGGATTGTGAGTATAATGGAGTAAGAAGTGATCTGGGAAAGAGACTTGAGTTTTAATCCCAGCTCTGCCACTAATTGGCTATTTGACCTTCAGTCACTGGCCTCATTTTCATATCTGCAAAAAGAGGCTAAAGGACTAAAGCAGTGGTCCCTTACTTTGCTGGGGGGGGGGGGGATCCTTTTAGTACCTAAAAAAGAGCAAGAGACAAATATACACGAAATTATGCTGAGTGTTTCAGAGTTCAAAATCTATTCTCTTATTTATTTAAAGGGCATTCTAGTAGATCTCCTATAAACCCTCAAATTCTAAACTTTACATTTATATATATATATGTATACACATACACACACTCTCTCTCTCTCTCACGTTGAAAATATGTATACTCACATTTAAAACAGCTAATGAAAATCCAGACTTTCACCTCAAAATTATTTTTTTCTTTGGTTTACAGTGGACTTACAGGGACTTGGTTTTTTGTTTTTTTGTTTGTTTGTTTGTTTTTGTTTTTGTTTTTTTTTTTTGTTTGTTTGTTTTTTTAAGAATTTAATTGTGGGTGCCTGGGTGGCTCAGTGGGTTAAGCCTCTGCCTTCAGCTCAGGTCATGATCTCAGGGTCCTCGGATC
>NW_019154134.1:11803515-11911568 GCF_002288905.1 Enhydra lutris kenyoni | reverse complement strand
GAGTCCCGCAGAGTCCCGCAGAGTCCCGCAGAGTCCCGCAGAGTCCCGCAGAGTCCCGCATCCGGCTCTCTGCTCAGCAGGGGGCCTGCTTCCTCCCCTCTCTCTCTCTGCCTGCCTCTCTGCCTACTTGTGATCTCTCTCTGTCAAATAAATAAAAATCTTAAAAAAAAAAAAAAAGAATTTAATTGTATTTACTACGTATATTTGGTTCATTTTTAAGACGTTTAGAAGCAACTGTAATACAAGTATCCACTTACTTGGAGGTAACCAAACTTACTCAGGCTCAAGAGGCTCTATTACCCATTCATAAAAATAGGGGACTTCAAATTTACATACAGCTCACATAATACTGGGCATCAAATGACAAAACAAGAATAATTCTAGAAGAAGTTTTTAATGGGAATTAAAGGAGAAAAATAATGACCAAAAAAGGGAGATCATATATATGATCCAATGACTGATGACAACTCTATTACATCATAAATACACATATTAAATGCAGACAAAAGTATAATACTTCAACAACATAAGAGACCACTCCAAAGGTACGTGGTCTAGTCTTTCATCAATCAGAATTAATATGTTTATAAAAGCTACTTTAATCAATCAGAATTAATAGGTTTATAAATGCTACCTAAAATACAAATATATTGGATATACTGTGAAATGAAACGCCACAGTATAAAACAAAAACAAAAAACCTGAGGAATGAATGAACTACACAGCCCTTTTCAAATTCTGGAATTTTGAGGCGAAGGCAAATGGCCATTCATTTGTAAATCAAATACATTAGCTTAACAAATATTTCATCATAATTCAAACTAACTTCCCGGAAGAGTATGAAGCCTGCTATTTAAGGTTGACATAAATTTGCCTTTTTTACGTAAAAAGGTAGTGGGAAATTGTAAAACAGAAACCTATTTCCCTGCTTCAGAAACCTACAAATGTTAGGACTATAAAATAGAGGTATAAAGACATGATAAATGATAGCTACATTAGTATCTTTTACTAGTCTACGTGGTCCTTCTCTTTTACTTCTCTCCCTCTCAACACTTGTTCTTTCAAATTCTTTCCACACTTTCAACCTCTGCTAAACACATTTGTACCTTCCCTCATTGCCTTATCCTTTACTCCATTTGGAAAAGTCTAAAAAGAGAATCTCTTCTGGGTCAGCTATATTCCCCAGCAACCCCAAACTCCACCCGGACCACTTACAAACAAACTGGGGATATCTGGAGTTACTCTGAGCCAAGAAATCCTTTCTTCCTCTGGAGACAGTGCTGCAAGTCTACTAGGTGTACAAGTCTAAGCTGACCTTTTTTTTTTTTTTACATATCAAAATTCAGCATTTTGTTGAACAAGAAAATGAAAAATCTAGGCAGGCCAGAGAAATATGAGCCTTAAATTATTTTCTAAAACATTAAAGATTCCCACTTTAGTCTCTTTGATGATTCTCCCTCAAAGAAATTTTGGGGTTTTTCCTAAATAAATATACAAAAATCGTATTTATACATTCTTTCTGAGAATGCCTCTGATACATTAAATCTTCCTAGGAAACTGAATTCTCCTGATATAAAAATGACAGCCATACTTAATGATATAATGTATGTTTAAGGGAGAAAACCAGAAATGAAAAATTGATATCTTAAAAGACTAAACTATGGCATAATCAGATTAAATGAGTATCCAATTTTCATGCTCATGGCCCCACTAAAACAGTAGTTTTGTATGCTCAAAAACTTTGGCTCTTAATAATTTCTCAGAACAAAAGTTTCAGCCAGAAAAACTGAGGAAAGGAAGGCTGATTCCCTAAATCAGCATTTTCATTTTACCAGGTTGATGAAAATCTTTCAAAAATGTATCAACACTTCCTAAACTCCCTGAACAGTATCAAAAAATCTAATTTAATACTTGCTTGATGGCTCAAGATTACCATCACGAACAACATTTACTAGGCTACCTAGGCTACGTCCTCCCAATAATGCCCTCAAGGCCTTGCTCAGCAGGGTTACTGGCCCTTTAGCTGAAGAGCTAAGGGCAACTGCCCCGCTAGCCTAGAGCCCGCTCAGGCTCTTTTTCTCTCTCCTTCCTTGCAGAAGTCAGGTGCCCCTTTCTCATGATGCCATTTATCTTAATAGTTGCATCCCCACTTCCGCCACCGCCAAGTTCTTCTAAAATGCTGGTTTACATCCTCTAGGAGTTTGGAAACTAGATAACCATTGTTTTTAGAGCTGTGCATAAGTAAAAGTAAATGACCTCTGAATAAAGATCTGAGGTTTTCTTTTGTGAGGTAAGTGCTTAATCTTGAGTCTTGATAATTGGTGGATTTAGCTTGGTAGCTTCAAAAGCCCACCTTTTGTCCCCGTTTGTTCTCAACTGTATCCCACAGAGAAAATGAGAAAATTAATGAGATTAATTAATTAATTAATCAATCAGATTAATTAGAGAAAACAAATACAGTACTTCTTTCCATGAAAGTGCCATAAACTCAAAAAGGTAAATTCTTAAAGTACTTCTCATTACTAGAAACACATGCTGTAACTGCATGTGATTACTTTAATCACTACTGCCAGCAGCAGTAACGAAAGTGAACTTATTTATCTATCAGTCACCACACAAATCTCACTTTCTCTCAGAAAAAAAATCACTTTTTAGATAAACATACACTAATAACATAAGAAGGCTCTATGATTTTTTTTTAAATATTTCATTTATTTCTTCGACAGAGAAAAACACAGTGAGAGAGGGAACACAAGCAGTGGGAGAGGGAGAAGCAGGCTTCCTGCAGGACAGGGAGTCCGATGAGGGACTCCATCCAAGAACCCTGGGATCATGACGTGAGCCGAAGGCAGACGCTTAAAACTTAACGACTGAGCGGCTCCGAGGCCCAAGCCCCCCCCCCCCCCCCCCCCCCCCGCCCGCGGCCCAAGCGCCCCAGGCTCTCTGATCTCTAAGACAAACATCTTTTTTCAAGAGAATTAGACACACCCAGATCTTGGTTTCTAAATACCATTCTCCAATAAAAGGAAGCAAAGCTTCTTAGAAAAATAGCTGATTCTAAGCCCAGGATGAAGAAAATACTAATAGTGCCAGAAAGGAAGTGCTTAGACAAAATTGAGGGAACTGTCCCATTCTGAAAGAGTTCTCTTAGCCTGGCTGCAACTGTTTGAGCAACAAAATGAATAACCCTAGATTCTATAACTCACATGAGTCCATATCGATATACATTATTGGATAAATAAATAAGTGGAAAAGGGACACATCTTCTCTACAGAAGAATTCTAACTAATAATGTAAAAGGACTGAAGGGAATAAAAACCATACTTAGAACAACTCCAGCAATCATGCAGGCATGATACACTGACGATAAAATTAGTGGGTAAAGCTTTAAAAAGAATATATTTGCACAATCTCAAAGTATTTCCCCTCCAGATACGTAACTATGGTGGTTTTAGCATACATCCACAAATTCTTTGATACTCCTCCCTCCAATAGGTGGAGTTTAATTTTCCTCCTCCTGAATGTGGCTTGGGGTTTAGTGATTTCTTTGCAATGAAAAGCAAAAAACCTGCGGCTTTAGGGGCACCTGGGTGGCTTAGTCAGTTAAGTGTCTGACTCTTGGTTTCAGCTCAGGTCGTCATCTCAGGGTCTTAAGAAAGAGATCTGCGTCGAGTTCTGTGCTCAGTCAGCTTGAGATTCTGTCCTTCTTCCTTCCTCTTCTGCCCCTTCCCTGGCCAAGGGCCTCAATCTCTATACAATAAAAAAAATCTATCTCCAACCTGTGGCTTTATAGTGGACAAATGAGTCAGATATCACCTTAAGCAAGTGATCAAGGTTAGCATGACCAATTATAAGTCATGTTGATATCAACATACCCACCTGAAATGATGCAGTGTGTAACACTGTTACTTATGTGATATTCTTGCAAAAAATGCACAGCCTCTATCTAATCATGAGGAAAGTATCAAACAACTCAAATTGAGGAACACTGTACAAAAAGCACCTGCCCACTACTCTTCAAAAGTGGCAGGGTCATGAAAGACAAGGAAAGACCAATAAACTGTCACAGATTAGGGGAAATGAAGGAAACACAATGAATAAAAGCATTATGGTATCCTGGATTGGATTATCAAAGAAGAAAAGGATGTTAGTAGAAATGCTGGAAAAATCTGAATCAAGTCTGTACTTTACTTAAAAATACTGCACCAATGTTAATATCTAAATTGTGATAGAAGTAGCACAGTTATGTAAGACATTAACATTAGGGGAGGCCAGATAAATAGCAAATGGGAATTCTCTGTACTATCCAACTTTTCTGTAAATCTGAACTTATTTCAAAAAGGAAAGTTTAAAAAAAAATCCCCTAAACTTGATATGGTTACTTAGTATGGTTATTACCTAGGCCCTAGCAAACAGGTCACAAATATCTAAGCCACAAAGATCCTCTGGGCCACTTTAATATAAATTCCTAATATTACAATTTAAAAATTAACAGGGCTTTCCATGTCAAGAGAAAGGGTAGGAAGACTCTAGAGAAATGTGTGGCCAATTGTACATCGGAGACATGAAATTATGTTCAAAGCAGCTTTGTAATAGAAAATTGGCAACCTATATATCCATCAGCAGCGGATTAGTAATACTCATATGGTACAATACTACACAGCTGTGAAAATGAATGGACTACAATCCATCTGAGTTTGTTCTTTCATTTATTGAGGTATAATTGACTTATAGTAGTTTCAGGTATAGGTGTAAAACCTAACGATTCAATATTTGTATACACCACGAAACTATCGTCACAGTAAGTCCAGTTAACATTCTAACCATACATAGTTATAATTTTTTTTTCTTGTAATGGTAACTCTTAAATTCTACTCTCCTACCAACTCTCAAATACCCAGTCACGGGCAACATGTTACATATTACATCCCTATGACTCTTCAATTTATAAGAGGTCTGTACCTTTTCACCCCCTTCACCCATTTAGCTTAATCCCCACCTTTCCCCACCAGTGAACAATTACCAACACATTATCTATAAGCTTGATTTTTTTTTTAGATTCCACATATAGAAGAGACCATACAATATTTGCTTTTCTCTTAGTTCACTTAGCATAATACCCTCAAAGTTCATTCACGTTATCATCAATGGCAAGATTTCTTTTTTATGACTGAATATGCCGTGTGTGTGTGTGTGTGTGTGTGTGTGTGTGTGTGAGAGAGAGAGAGAGAGAGAGAGAGAGAGAGGGAGAGAGAGAGAGAGAGAGAGATCGATCTTGGCTATAACAAACTGTGTTTCAATGAATATGAATCTTTTTGAGTTAGCTTTCATTTCCTTTGGAAAAATACCCAGAAATGGAATTGCTGGATCATACGATAGTTCTATTTTAAAATTTTTTTACTAACCTCCACAGAGTTTTCCACAGTTGCTGCACTAATTCACATTCCTACCACTAGTGCACAAAGGTTCCCTTTTCAACTCCACATTCTTGCCAAGAATTGTCTTTTTGATAATGGTTATTTTAACAGGTATGAGGTGATATCTCATTGTGGTTTTGATTTACATTTCCCTAGCAATTACTGATGTTGAGTATCTGTGTACTTGATAGTCATTTTTTAAGTCTTCTTTGAAAAAATGTCCATTCATACCATCTGCCCATTTTAATCAGTTTTTTTCTGCTATTGAATTGTATGAATTCTTTGTATCATTTTAAAATCAGAAAATACGATCTGCATATTTTCTCTCATTTTAAAAGGTTGCTTTTTTATTTTGTTAATGATTTCCTTTGCTGTGCAAAAGCTTTATAGTTTGATATAGTTCCACTTGTTTATTTTTGCTTTTGTTGTCTTTGCTTCTGGAATCAGATCCTAAAACTCATCAGCAAAACCAATGTCAAGGAACTTACTGCCTGTTTTCTAGTTTTATGGTTTCGGGTCTTACACAAAAATCTCTGGTAGATTTTATTTTTGTGTATGGTATTTTATTATTTTGCATGTGGCTGCCCATTTTTCCCAACACCCTTTTTTTTTTTTGACAGACAGAGATCACAAGTAGGCAGAGAGGCAGGCAGAGAGAGGGGGGAGGAAGCAGGCTCCCTGCTGAGCAGAAAGCCCGATGCGGGGGCTCGATTCCAGGACTCTGGGATCATGACCTGAGCCGAAGGCAGAGGCTTTAACCCACTGAGCCACCCAGGCGCCCCCCCAACACCATTTTTTGAAGAGACCATCCTTTCCCCACTTCATTTTCATGGCTCCTTTGCCATTAACTGACATATAAGTAGGTTTATTTCTGGGCTCTCTAATTCTGCTCAACTTATCAGTGTGCCTGCTTTTATGCCAATACCATACTATTTTGATTACTATAATTCTGTAATATAGTTTGAAATCAGGAACCATGATATGGCTCCAACTCTGCTTTTCTTTCATAAGAATGCTTTACTATTTGAGGTTTTTAGTGCTTCTATACATATTTTAGGATTATTTGTTTAGGATTGTTTAGGATTGCCTATTTCTGGGGAAAATGCAATCACATCTGTTTTGATGAGTCTCAAAATGTACTACTTTAAAGGAGAAAAACTAAAAACTGCAAGTTACAGTATATAAAGACATAGACAGAATATTAAATGGAAAAAAATTAAGTCAAGGAAATTATTCATAGGTAGCAAGTAGGAAGTAAAGGCGTCCGAGAAGAATATATAAAGGGCTCCAAAGGTACCAGTAATATTATACTTTTAAGGTGATTAGTGGGTACACAAATTTATTGTTTTGCTTCATAATTCGTACACCTATTATATTCTTTCATATATTTAATTATAAAAGGGGTTAGGAGGAAGTTTATCTTTTTAAGTTTTACCTTATAAAAGAGCCTACCAACTAAACATAATTCATTAAAGTGCTCTAATTTTTCACTCTATAAAATTCCAAACTTAAAGGTAACATCTGAGGCACCTGGCTGGCTCAGCCGGTTAAACGTACAACTCTTGATTTTGTCTCAGGTCATGATCTCAGGCCCTGCGTCCAGCTTGGTGCTCAGTGGAGTCTGCTGGAGATTCTCTCTTTCCCTCTTCTTTGCCCCTCCCCCCACCATCTAAAATAAATAAATCTTTTTTAAAAAGGTTACATTTATTTTCCAAACCTAGAAAATAGCCATTTCTAAAAACAATTGCAGAAAGTATGTCACCCATTCAAGGCCTACAATGTAAAGCAAGTTTAGTTAAATAAAGTCCAATGTTACATTAAGAAATCTACCCTTCCTCCCTTTAAAAGAACTGTTTCCATTATCTCTATTACCATTCTGGAATAAAGTATTTTTCCCTCTACAAAAGTAAGAAGTTTGTATATGCTAGAAAAGATAATTAAGAGAAACCCACCTGGGCAGACAGCACATAATTCTGAATACTC
Organism: Enhydra lutris kenyoni; assembly: GCF_002288905.1. NCBI lineage: Eukaryota > Metazoa > Chordata > Mammalia > Carnivora > Mustelidae > Enhydra > Enhydra lutris. The sequence continues at coordinate 11,904,168 of NW_019154134.1, read as the reverse complement.
TTGTCCCCCTTACTACCAGACCAAAGTTAATGCCACGTTATGATTAAAACATTTTCAGATTTTGAAATATTTTATGCACCTCATTTTCTAAAAGCCACAAGTTATTCATAAAAGGCTCTCAAAATCGGGCGCCTGGGTGGCTCACTTGGTTGGGCGACTGCCTTTGGCTCAAGTCATGATCCTGGAGTCCCAGGACTGAGTCCCACATCAGACTCTCTGCTCGGCAGGGAGTCTGCTTCTCCCGCTGACCTCTCTCCTCTCATGTTCTCTCTCTCAAACACACACACACACACACACACACACACACACACACACACACCCCAACAACAAAAAAAAAACTCTCAAAATCAAATATTAGGATTTTTTTTTTTTTTTTAAGATTCCTATAGTAAATGCCATGGGTTAGTTACCACACCTCAGTATAACAGTATAAAAAATTCAACACAAAGGTACTTCCTTCAACTTTCTAATTATTTCTATGACCAAAAATAATAAAAACAGTAGGTTTGTTCTAAATACAAAACACTAAAGTGGGCCTAGGCTCAACAGCCACACCTAAATATAGTATTTCCAGCAGAAAAGAATGGCCAAAATCCATCACTATGACAAGCCTAAGCTGTAAGTTATCAAAAGTATACTTATAAAGTGCTAACTCTGGTCAGCATTAAACTATTTTTAAATGTAAATTAGTTCAGTCTAAATTTATTATATCCTTCCTCAGTGAGAAATACTTGATTTCATAAGAAAATAATTATTTACTTAATTGTGCTGTAAGGTCAAGTTCTTAGTTCAAAAGAAAAAATTCCCAAACACCCAAAGCGTACAAAAGTAACCAAGGTGAATTTTTAAAAACCACCTTTCTTTTCATGGGGGCATTTTATTGCATTGTGAAATTTTGTTTTTGAAAAACTATAAAATTGAGAAATTAAGGTCACTGGAGAAATCAAAAGAAAATAAAAAGAACCCATAGGTTTTATTACTTCTACTTATTACGGGTCTCTTGAAAATAGGAACAAACTTTTAAAAATGTACTTAATAGGATTATAATTTGAAGCACAGTTACGATTTTTAAAAAAAAAAACACGTATAGTCTAGTGAGTCTATCAATCTAAATTACTCTAACATTTGTACCCTGACTTCCTGAATCTAACTAAAACATTCCTGCCTTGATGCCAGTTTCCTAGTCAGGCTTTCTGAAAAGACTAAGGAAGGAATCTCAACTTTCCCAAACTGAGCATAAGCCAAAATGCAAACCACTGCCTCTTCGGTGCAGTTGTAAGCAGTTAACACTCAGGATGATAAATCACTCCTAAATCAAAGCAGTTTTTATTGATGGCAATGACAACAAGCACAGTAGCCAGCTGGTCAGTCTTAGGGAGTCAGCATACTTTTAAGGTAACAGAAGCTTCAAACTATAGTCCCTGGAAACAGACTTCATGGAACCACATTATCTTTAAATAAATAAATCGCAACTGAATGAAGTAAAATTATAGGTAGCTCTAAGAAATATACCTCACCACTTAAGTGTTCCCAAAATGACCAATGGCAAGCAAAGTTTCCTAGGGTTCCTCCTCCTTGCCCTTATTTATTTCTCCCTTGAGTGCTGGCTTATCCCTGGCTCAAGCATCACCTTCATGAATCATTTTTTTCTCCGTTCATGAGGTAAGGGTAGTATTTGCTTTCTATACTACTTACTACTTTGGAGTCCTGTAAATATTAGTAACAACAATAATCATCAGCTGATTATGCAGGTCAAGTATTTAAAGTTCACAGAAGTGTTAACCATTAGAGTACCAGGAAGTGATTTAAAAAAAAAAACAAAAAACCAAAAACAAACTACCAACAGCAGCCTGTAACTGTCAGACGGCTTTATTAACCAAACTGAGAGAAAATGTGTTAAAGGTGGCAATCGAGTAGACTGCATACTTTTTTAGCACCCTTTATTTGTGATACTAATGATTTCTTTTTTTAGTAAATCATACAAATGATAAATCATTTCAAGTGAAAATACTCAAGTCTCTGGGATGTGTCCCCATTTATTGCCACCCCTTCCCCTTCCCAGCAGAATGGGAAAGCTGATGAGTCAAACTCAAACCATCCACAGCCATCCATGTCTCCTGCCTTCAGCGATACCCATTTCATAGATGAGGCATAGCAGAATTTGAGCAAATCGCCATTTTTCTTCCCACCTGATACTACCAAACTGTTGGAGGGGGAAAAGTGAGTGGAAAAGATAATCCAGGAAGAGCAGCAGAGAGAAAGAAGGAAGACAAAGAAGAAGCTGAGGATGTCAGAAGACAAGAGGCTTATGGGATACTACTAGGTTCAGAGCTTCTAAGAAGCAGTAGAGGTTTACCAGTTTGGAACACATGATGTTTGTAAAAAGCAAAGTGTTCTTTCATTCCAGTGAAGTACTTAGCAGTCAGTCCATGATGTTCAGCACCCCAGCCCATCTCTGTGCCTTTTCAGTTAAACTGGCAGAGGGGTAAATGATTCTTCACACTTCCCGCCAATCCTCCTTTTTGGTTACTGCCTGAATCACACCTAGAGATCAATCAGTGGACAGGTATTTCACTCAGACTGCCCTCCCACAACTGCTTCATATCTGCTCCTGTCCTAAAATAGCCATACTTACATGCAGAGAGGTAAAACGTATGGAAAGGATGGAGTGGCTTCCCCACAAAGCTTTGCATAGTCAGCATCACCGTCTGTCTCAGCTATGCTAAGAATGTGACTCTTGGAACTATGACAACAAAATCCCCATATAAAATACCACCACCACCATCACCACAACTACTGAACACCTTTTGAGATCCAGACTGGGATGACTTAAGCAGAAGAGAGTTGGGAGATAGTACAAATGGCCTTATTCAAACCTAGACTATTAAAACAATCAAATAAAAAAAGCATTAAAAGTCTGGAAATTCAATAAAGTAAATTAGAAAATAATAACAATTATTTTAAAAGCTATATAATCCTAATAAACAATGCAGTGCACCTTTTAGTAATATTAGACACTGAAGAAAAGTCAATGTGCAAACTATATATGCTAAATACTGGGTCTAGAACTCAAACAAAAAGGTTTCTCTTATAAAACTCAGTTTGTATGACTCAGCATGGGAAACCATCATGACTGAAAATAAATCCTGGGTATATCCTATAAGGATAGGTACTATTTTCTCAATTACTACTCCACTGTATTATGAGGATGAACCCAGGATGAAACAGAACACTTACCAGGAATCAATATTCTTAAATGTAAATGCCAAAAAGAAATCTTACAGAATGGCCACGGGGACTCAAAGAGGAAAAAGATGCTTTGGTTACAAGGACGGTCAGGATGACAGTTTTACCATTTAATGAGGTTTCCCAGCATATTCCCCTTGCAAATGGCATTACAAGTATATAATGTCAAAATATCCTGCGTTCTACCTATTACTCTCTACTCCTCCTGGCACCACATGATTTTCTCAGAATACCTCAAAGTCCCTAAGTCAAGACTAGTCTCATTCAATTCTAGGCCAACTACTGTCTTACCTTTTCTTTGTTCCTAAAATAGGCTTGTTCGGACATCCACATGACCAATGTTCTCACCATACTCCCATACACCTCTTGGTTCAAAGTTTTTGTCTTACTGCCTCTAAGTGTATCAGATTAGGTCCTATGTGCCTTTTTTCTGAGGTTCCAAATTCCTTCAACAGTTTCTTTCAGACTGCGTACCTATCAGCTCTCCTCCGCCAGCACAATCCTTGTATTGTATGGTCACGTACGCAATCTCATTTATACCACACTGTCTCCAATTTAGCTTAATCAGCTACGTTTTCTAAACCTTGAGGGCAGTAAATGTGAGACTGATCTGTGACAAACAATGGCAGACAGAAACCATGAATAGTAACCGTATCAAAAAGGCTGGGCCTGCACAGTCAGAGGCTTTGCACGGCACCTGCCCTTCGTCCAACCCCAGCCCACGGCTTTAGACATTTAACCAATCAGGACTTAGTTTTCTACTATAAAATGTGAGAGCTAAACTAGGTAATATGTCCACCATAAGGTAAGGTTATGTCCACCACTATTTCATTTCTCTCAGATATATTCAACTGTACAGATTATTACTACTTTTTTACAAAAAATTTGTTTTGCAAACATGTGAAACATGGAGGGGGAGTTTTAAAAATCACCACCCTATAGAGCTAGGGCTAAGTTTATTATCCATATACTCTTCTGAACACAGATGATTTGGCCTTAAGTATCTCTTGAATGAGGAAAGGTAGACTGACTAGAGTCTATCCCTGAACTTATCTTTACATTCAGGAGGGGTTCAAGGTGAGTCTGCCGGATTACCAAATGTTGTGAGTAAGTGTATTCCAGTGAGTCAAAAAAAAGAAGAAGAAAGGGAAAAAAAAAAGAAGAAGAAGAAGAAGAAGAAGAAGAAGAAGAAGAAGAAGGAAAGACTAAATTTCAAACTTGGAATCACAGCCTAAACTGGCATGAAATTTTAATTTTTACACATAATCTCACATAGATTATTCAAATCTAGATGAACAAGAAAAACTCACCAGTTCATGCAATTTCCTCTGGTAAATATGCTCCTTCTTCTCCCTCTAAAAGTCCTAGTCACCTTTATGACCTATTTTGAATTTGATCATCCACAAAGTCAAAGATCATTACTATGTAAAACTTCACCACCTGCCACACAAAAAGTATTTGTTCTATCCTCTATGCACCAAAGTACTTTCTGCAGATTGTTATTATAGCCTCTTAGCACACAACACTATAGTGAATTGTTTATATGCCTGTCTGTCCCAGTGGACTGTAAACTGTTTTATTCATCTTTGTGTCCCCAGTACCTACTAGGACCAGGCACATGGCTGACACGCACTAAATATTCACTGGATTGAATTGAATAGAACAGAAAACTTCCTATTCAGCCAACCAGCATAGCTTTGCATCTGAACATCCCAAACATTCATGCTCAGACATGTTCTGCTATACTGGGAGACAAAAGCAAACTCCCAAGCACCCTGTAAATTCAGGTCTCAGAGAAACCTGGGGGAAACGGTTTTTTAAAAGCTGTTTTTAAAATCTTCATACCCATGGAGCAGAAGTCAAAAGCTTCCGTGATCTTGATTTTCAGCAGGAATACAGATTGTAAAAGCAGGGACTCACTATAATTTAAAAACAAAAACAATTCCTACCTCTAATGGATTTGGAGGCCAAGAAAAATTAAATTGAATTTCCCTAGTATCTTTAAAGTAATGCTCTGCTAATTGTCCTAATATTCATGACATTCTTCCGTCTGGGAAGGTAACGGGTTGGTTACATGGAATATCCACTCCCTCTTATTATCTAGTCTCCTACTATATGAAAAATTAGTACTTTTCCCACACCACCTCCAACGAATAGAACCTAGGAGGTTGCCATTTTTCTATTTCACACAAAATCTGAAAAGAGACCTGGGCCTCATGCCAAAGAATTGTCAGTTTTTCAAACAAGAGTACCCTACCAAATCAGTCCTCTTTTTAAAAGAGATTAAAATATAAGTACACTTCAAAATGTGAGGTCAACATTTTAAAACCTCTAACCTTTTTGTATCCTGAACACACTCTAGCTCTTTTCTCTGGCCTTTTCTTCATAGCATTAAACAAAACTGTGGCATGTCTTCTAGTCTCAAAGATTTTTCCCATACTCCTCAATTTGCCAAAGACTATTCCATTTACCAGAGTAAAATATTAAGTCATGATTTGCTATTTCAAGAAGACTCCTGCAAAGCAGGTTAGGTAGAAAAAATATTCTGAACTGTATGTTGGCTACATATAATTATCCTTACCACATTCTCATAAGAAAACCAAATTCTATGAGAAAGTACTTAACTTAGAAAACCATCAATATTGGGACACCTGGGTGACACAGTCAGTTAAGTGTCCAACTCTTGGTTTTGGCTCAGATGGTGATTTCAGGTTGGTGAGATCTGGCAGCGTGGGGCTCTACACTCAGCAGGGAGTCGGCTTAAGACTCGCTTTCTCCTTCTCCCTCTCCCCCTCAGCGAATGTCTGTGTATGTGCACGGTCTCTCTCAAATAAATAAATCAATCTTTAAAAAAAACAAAAACAAAAACAACAACAACAACAAAAAAAAACACCAATATCAGGAATCCCTCCAAAGTTTTTTTATACTGGGATAAATCACTTAGAAATAATAGTTTGTCCTTATCTAATAAAGTTGAAACTATATACATTCTGTGACTCAACATTTCCATTGCTAAGTATACATGCACTAGAGAACTGTCTGTACACACCTACCAAGATACATAACAACTCTTTGCATCATTGTTAATGATACTCCAAAACTGGAAGGAACCCGATGTAGGGTAGAGATATAAAATAGATTATTATACAGCAATGAATACGCTACAGGCAACCATAGAGATCAATCCCGTAATGCTGAATAAAAGAAGCAAACATAAAAAATGCATAAAATGTAGCTCTATAAAAGTATCTGTTCAACTATAGACATATGTTTTATGTACTGTTCAATATGTATTTTATACTTCACAATAAAAAAGCAGGCTTCTAGCTTAAAAACTCAAGTCTCCACACATAAAATCCTTATTTTCATTTCAGTTACAGCATTTATAATTCTGTCTTTCCACCAGACTATAAACTGCTTGAGGGTGGAGGTTGATTTTATTCATTTTTGGGCTCCCACAACATCATGGTACACAGCAGATGCTCAACAGATATTGAATGGATAGATTTATGAATGAATTATGGACACAGGGAAATCTCATACAGCAAGGAAATCGCCATGTGGCAGAAAACTGGCAAAGAGCTGGTTTTAAAAGTTAGTCCCAAATTTTAACAAGCTGAATACATTTTCAGATGCTTATTTCTAATAAATGGCTCCATTCAGACGCAGTATAGTTTTAGCATGTAATTTATGAAAAGTGCAAGATATTTCTGAGCTTAAATTCAGTCACCAAATTCTGATTTTCCTTTTGCAATATAGCTGCCAGACTCCTGGTTGTCTAACTGTATTAATAATTTCTTAATTTAAATACAAAAACACATGCACAACCCTCTTTATGAGTTTACCCCCAAGAGTTCTAAAATGTTTCTCCATTAAAAAGCACATCTCAGCACATCCTGCTGTTCTTAGAGCTGGAATGCTTTCCTCTTCCCAGTTCCCCGTCAGTCTCCCATGGACCATAGGACTGAAATTAGCTATTCATTACATGTGAAGGAGTGCTGGCTAGAACAGAGCCCTGCAGAGAAAGACCGCTATTTCACATGTCAATTTCAGAACCAAAGCATCTGCTACCTTACTAATATGTATATTTAATGTCTCTGCATAATGTGCAGAATTATATGCTGTTCATTGCCTGTTTGTTCTGTTATTAGGCACTCTTAAGCAGCATCATTCTAAATTATTCCCCTTGAAAAACGTGGATATTTTATCAGGTCTCTTCCCTGGCGTTGTCTGTAGGAGAGGGTCCAAATTAGTAGCATACGGAATACTGAAAACCAAAAAATCATGACTCAGAGGAACATAATCGAACATGACAAGTTTCTGGCCTGTAATTACTAGCAATTTACTTTGAATCTTAGGCTCCTTTACTCCGAGATATGATTTTACATTAGGTTGCCATAGTGGGGAGAAGGTCTTGGGAGAGAGGTGCTAAATTTTTAACAGTCGTTAGTAAACCCAGAATATAGGAGTTGCTGTTTTTCTGGAAAGTCTATATACTTGTGTTAAAAGTCGTATTTCTAGCAAGTCCCTCTCTTATCAACTCATTAAAGATATTAAATTAATTTAATTAAAGATAGTTTTTTTTCTTTTTCCTTATAAATTGTGGTACTACGTGTCATTGAATGAAGCCTCTAAAAGGGGTGAAGAGAGGGCGCCTGGGTGGCTCAGTGGGTTAAGCCGCTACCTTCGGCTCAGGTCATGATCTCAGGGTCCTGGGATCGAGTCCCGCATCGGGCTCTCTGCTCAGCAGGGAGCCTGCTTCCCTTCCTCTCTCTCTGCCTGCCTCTCTGCCTACTTGTGATCTGTGTCTGTCAAATAAATAAATAAAATCTTTTAAAAGGGGGGGGGGTGAAGAGAAAGGGTTAGCCTTAAGCTCCAGAGACCTCATATTATATAATTGCTTTTGTTCATTAACCTTCATAATAAGCAGGAAGCTGAGAATATTCAACATTTAAGAAGCACCCTAAACGGCAGTATTACACTAGTCAAACCTAGGTGATTCTAGATGTATGATAAAGAACTAATGCATGTGTTAACAAAATTAAAAGTGCCACACTGGCACAATCATCTGGACCATTTTGCCATGGTTAGTATAGCTTTTAACATAACATGCTCAGATGAATAACTAAGGTTATGCTAGCTTTATCAATCATCCACGCTGGTTAACGAAAACTGCCTTTGGTTACAGAAGGCAACTAGTGGATCTTGGTTTTGTATGTACTAGGCCTGTTGGTATGATGTAGATACAGTGGCCACAGTGACTGACTGGCATTGAACCACTTGTTTTTACCCAGAATTCTAAAACATGAGGCCTCAAAATCTGGTCATAAACTTTAAAAGATTGATTGAGGGGCACCTGGGTGGCTGAGTGGGTTAAGCCTCTGCCTTAATTAATTTAATTAATTAATATTAAAGATAGTTTTCTTCTTTTTCCTTATAAATTGTGGTACTACGTGTCATTGAATGAAGCCTCTAAAAGGGGTGAAGAGAGGGCGCCTGGGTGGCTCAGTGGGTTAAGCCGCTACCTTCGGCTCAGGTCATGATCTCAGAGTCCTGAGATGGAGCCCCGCATCGGGCTCTGTGCTCAGCAGGTAGCCTGCTTCCTCCCTGCCTCTTTGCCTACTTGTGATCTCTCTGTCAAATAAATAAATAGATAAAATCTTTTTTTTTTTAATTCTATTTATTTATTTGAGAGAGAGACAGTGAGAGAGAGCATGAGAGGGCAGAAGGTCAGAGGGAGAAGCAGACTCCCCGTGGAGCTGGGAGCCCGATGCGGGACTGGATCCCAGGACTCCAGGATCATGACCTGAGCCAAAGGCAGTTGCCCAACCAACTGAGCCACCCAGGTGCCCATAAAATCTTTTTTTTTTTTTTTTTAAATTAAAAATTGTTTGATTTTTCCCTCAGATGGAGAAATTTAGGTTCCAGCAATCCAAAAAATAAATCTACCACAGCATGTCCATTACCATTCACCCCACGGTATCTTTTACAAGCTTGTGGCTGTTGAAGCAACCCTAGAGCCTCTACTTCCCTTCCCTTATGTGGTAGTATCTTTTTTGTTTGCTTTTTGTGTAATTCTACGGCAGCTAACGTAGTTGGGAGTGTGTGTGATTTGATGCATATGTTCATACTCTTAGCCTTCCCCCTCCTCTCAGCTAGAAGAGGTAAGCAGGGCAAGATCTAAGAATGGTTTCTGGTCAACTGGCAAAACACAAGTTAGATTATGGGCAGTAGAAATGAGCGCAGGCTGATACAATTAAAACCATCAAGGTTATTTCAGGTTGAAAATCATTAAAACCTGGGAAGACAGGCCAGTTACACTGTTTTTATATTATCATAAACAAACTAGTCCTATCTCTGAGGGGCAGAAACCATTAAGGGACCTCTACGTTTGGGCACTGTATCACAACCACAGTTTTACAATTGTTATATATTTAGCATTTATCTTCCCACTAGGAGGTTATGTTCCAGAGAACTAGGGTCACCTATTTGTCCCAGCGTAATGCCTAATGATAATGATGACTCAATAAGTATTTGTTGTGAACGCATGTGGGCATGAATGCCAGAAATAAGTAATATGGGATTAGTAGGAACTAGCATACAAACCAACCCACGGAAGTAGAGAGAACCAATTATCAAACCAGAAAAGAGTTGAGGGTGACCAAGACTTGCAAGAATAAGCTAGTTCAGGGGCGCCTGGGTGGCTCAGTGGGTTAAAGCCTCTGCCTTGGGCTCAGGTCATGATCTCATGGTCCTGGGATTGAGCCCCACATCAGGCTCTCTGCTCAGCAGGGAGCCTGCTTCCCTTCCCCTCTCTCTGACTGCCTCTCTGCCTCCTTGTGATCTCTGTCTGTCAAAAAAAAATAAATAAAATCTTAAAAAAAAAAAAAAAAGAAAAGAAAAGAATAAGTTAGTTCACAGCCTGACTAATGTCCTGATCGGAGGCTAGAGAAGCTTTATATATTTAATGACTAGTATGGCACCTACCTAGCAAAGATTTTAACAAATAAACTCTAACAACAGCATACATGTAAGAAAAACCAAAATTGGAGAAAATACTCTCCAACATTATCAACCTGTAAAAAAATTTTTTTTTTAATTTTTTTTTAATTTTTTTGACAGACAGAGTTCACAAGTAGGCAGAGTGGCAGGCAGACAGAGAGGGAGGAAGCAGGCTCCCCGCTGAGCAGAGAACCCGATATGGGGCTCGATCCCAGGACCCTGGGACCCTGGGACCATGACCTGAGCCGAAGGTAGAGGCTTTAACCCACTGAGCCACCCAGGCGCCCCCCAACCTGTAAAATTTAAGATTAAGATTACTATCACTGTATTGTTTAGTTAAGACACTGGTCGGGTGATGTCTAAAATTGCTACCAACATCTCATTTGGTGATCATTAAATAGTGATGAAAGTTTCTTTAATATGATAATTGTTCCTCTTAATTATACATTATCGACTACAGGCCAGAAAATAATTTTTAGTTGATGATATCCCATCTTTAATCAGCATCTCAAAAACAGAATTGAGTTCTTTGTCATCTAAAACCACCACAAACCAACAACCTTAGAAAACATAATAAATCAGCCTCTTATTTAATCAACAATGATTTTAAAATGTAATCCTTAACAGTTGTTTAAAATATGCATAACTGGGTTTGCAATAGTTATCCTGATTTAAAGCAAAAGCACATCTGTTTATGAGTAAGTAAATATAGTCTGACAGCAATTTGGAACATCTATCAGAAGGAATCAACTGCAAGCTTAATAAGCATTATTTGTATTCCTCATAATACTCTATTTGTTCTTTCTAGCCACTGCAGTAATAAAACACACTGAAACTCATTTAGTGTGTACTAAATCCAATGCACCTAGGCAAAACACTGAAAATTTCATTTGGATGGTTCCCAGCCCATATAGCCTAACTTTTTAAAGTATTACTACCATCTGGTTACTAGTCTGTGTTTACCAAAACAGTAGCTGTGCACACATTTCTGTAGCAGCTGTGGTCAGAAACTTTAAATCAATCTATTTGGCTAAATGAAAACTCTTCAAGGGAAAAACAAATACAGTATTTTGAATTTATACCTAAAATTAAGTTCCATTACTGGTTTTAATAACATTCCCCAGGGACAAAAATAGTAAGATTTTAAGTGGTACTTGAGACATCTTAATTATTTATATTTTCTATCATTTTTCAAATGACAGAAGGTCTACAGAAATCAAGTGAATTACCCAAGGTCAAACAACTAGTTACTAGCTGGACTCTGTCCAGAACACAGGTATCTTCTGGTTCCCAGCACAAGGGTCTTTTCAAAGAATTGCTCCAACTGAATACTGGGGTCCTAGAAATAGAATTATGTCAAGGGAAAATATCATTTACTAAATGCAGATTAAAATTATTTTTAAGAGCACAGCATTTTCATAAAATATAGAAGCTCATCATAAATTATAAAACCTGAGCTATATTTGTTTCCTAACCATGGTAAAAGCTTCAAGTATCCTGTGAAATGTATAAGAATTTGATTTCATAAAACCTTCCCTTCCTTTTCACATCTGTCTCCCAACCCCTCCCATAACTAAATGGTAAAGCAAACGTCTACAAACCAATCCTATTATCTTGGTCAAGAGGCCGAGCTATTACTTTGGATCATATTCCCTTTTCAAGTAGAACTATATGCCACACTATATGCTTTCCTGTAAATAGAAAGTCTTTTCCTAACTAGAATTATCAAACTTCCAAATGATTTTCTTACCCGTAAGAATCAAACCTAATCCCCAAATATAAATTAATGCAGAAATGTTCTATTCCTTGCTTAGACAGGAATGAAAGGCAAGAAGAAAAACATACTTGATAGAAATCTGTTATTACAGTACTAGCAATATGAACTTAAAAACAAATTTCCAAGATGTAATGGTGACTATTTTAAGCTTCTTTGGGTTAATGCCCAAAAATTGCTTTGACAAAAAATGAGCTATTTCCTTCTGTATTGCCTTTTCATGATACCTAAGAAGAAAAATCAAACTAACAATCCACTAAAACAAAGCATGTGTTCCAGTCTTCTATACAGAGTATGAAACTTTCAAAGGAAATAAGTGGATACTAGACTATTTGGGATAAGTGTACAGAAGAAGGGGTGGTTTGTATTTATAAGTAGACTGTTTTTTGTTTTGTCGGCTTCCTGATTATTGGTCATTTATTTTAGAACATGAGAACCCAATGAAAAATTAAAACTCAGATTTTTTATCTACTTCCTAACATAACCAGAAAACAGCAGTTGGTATCAGTGGACAACATCTAGAACATACTGGGGATAAATTAACGTCACAATTTTTGAGACAAATGTACAACAGGTTTACACTTCCACATCTGTATCATAGGTATTTCTCAACAAACATCCTTATAGAGTTGTTAATAGACTAGAACAAGCAGTATTATTTCCATTTGACAGATCAAGAAACTCATGAAGGTTAGATGACACATCAGGGCCCAAGGCTAGCTAGCCAGCTGTGATGAGAATCAAAGTCCTTAAGGTGCCAAGTCCAGCAGTCATTCCACAACACTGCCTCAGTTCATTTCACTCATTTCAATTAATTTGCAACAAGAATAACAGAAAAGCTAACCTACTGTTTTTGGTCTTCCTTTCTGGCTTCCAACACTCTGTGAACCCAGTGATTCACTATATTTGAGCCCAACATTGGGCTGAAAAGCTAGGCATGCACTTCCTACACACATCTGTAGATTCTATAAACTGAAGCCTATGGTTCATTTTGCACAGGTGGTTGGGATTCCATTTAACCACTTGTGTGTACACAATTCTTTCTAAATTCAAACCTAGCACAGGCTGAAGTTTCATGTTTTAGAGAAGAGGAAGCAAAATTGTTTTGAAATTCTCTGTGAAAAACAGCCTGTTGTATTAGAACAAACAGCAGCTTGTTCCTATCATTCCTTTGTTTGACAAGTCTGGGCTGGCTAGAAAGGTCATTTATGCCTCAAAGCATCAAATTAACATTTGAAGACATGAATTTTAAAAATGGCTATTTGCTTCTGTTCTGTGAATGGCAAATGCAGTTCACAAAAAAGGGGGGGGAACCCACAACAGACTTAGCCAAGTTTCCAAAAAGACTAAAAAACAGTAACAAAAACAGAAAAAGGAAACCCAAAACTTTTCCCAGGCAAACCAAGCATTGATTTTATATCCTCATCATTACACGCTATCTCTTAATTAAGTCTTATTCTTTAACAGGAGAATTAAGAAAGTAGTTGAAATTGTCAAAAGTTTAAGCAATACAGAGAAAAAAAATCACTAATTATCATTAAGATGCTAGTTATCACTGGCAAATCATAAGATTCTTCCCTCTAAACCTGCATAACCCTCCTGCCACAACACCAGTATTGATTGTACAAGATAAACTCCCAACTTAGTACTGTCTTGGTTCAAACAAACCTTTTTCCTAAAGTTCTTGTTATTTCCCCAACACAAATCTATATTCACATTCATTTGAAATGTAAGCTATCATTACTAACTACAACCTTCAACTACATAAATAAGCATCCAAGATCAGAAAATGATTTGATTCCATTGGAAAGACCAAGGGATGTTAAAGGTCTGAAAAATTCACTGTATAGTCTTACAAAAGTGATTCATAATCTATAGATGTATACTGAGAATATCACAAACTACCTTATAGAATATGATGGGAAACATAATATTTTAAATCAGTATGATTTAATGAGATAAGAAAATAAAACTTGAGAATACTAATTCCCTAAGTTATTTTAAGAAAATTTTGAGAAAAATGTTAAAATTAGGAAAATTACAAAAACATGACTACAACAATTCAAAGTAATACCTAAAATGCAAATTTATTTAATTTTTTTTTTTTTTAACATTTTATTATTTGAGAGAGAATGAGCACACAAGCAGGGGAGGGACAGAGGAAGAGGGACAAGCAGGCTCCCCACTGAGCCGGGCGGGGGGTGGGGGGGGGGGGAGGTGTTTGGTTTCGATCCCAGAACCTTGGAATTACGAACCTGAGTCAAAGGCCGATGCTTAACAGACTGAGTCACCCAGGCGCCCCTAAAATGCAAATTTGCTTTTGTTTTCTTTAAGATTTCATTTATTTATCTGACAGAGAGAGAGAGAGAGAACACAAGCAGAGGGAGTAGCAGACAGAGGAAGAGGGAGAAGCAGGCTCCCTGCTAAGCAGAGAACCCAATGTGGGCTCAATCCCAGGACCCTGGGATCATGACCTGAGCCAAAGGCAGATGCCCAAACAACTGAGCCACCCAGGCACCTCTACAAATTTATTTTTTAAAAATTACCTCATCTAGAAATATTCTATGATGTTATATAGTTCATAAAATCAAGTCACAATAATGTTGTTTCCTCAAGGAGCTTCCAATCTCTCCTCTTCTCACTGTTAACTCCTTGCAATCTGGCTTCCATTCCAAACACTCCATGGCCAGGGGTTCCTTTAGAGGTAATCAGTAATCTCATAAATGAAAAGCACAAAGGCCTTCTCAGGCCTCATTCTCTTTGACCTTTCTACAATATCAGACAGTACTCCATAAAACCCCTTTAACTTGGTTTCTGCAAGTTAACTGGCATTACTCTCCATCAACCTTTCAAAACATATTTTCTCAGTACATTTCACTTATCATTCATGACCCTAAGTCTGAGGGTATCTGCTCAGACTTCGTATCTACCCTTACCGTAGAAGATCATGCACAAAGACATGCCCTTTATACAGATCTGCCCCACTTCACAAATCCTGGGGTGCCAATCACACAAATGACAATGTGAACTGCTACCCATTGGGGCTGAGCAATGGAGTGGCTCTGTCCTTGGACTGTCCTCAGGTCTTAATACCAATAAGGCTTCCTCCTTCTTAACAACATCCATTCCCACACCTTGTACTACAGAACACACCAAATACAGACACAATAGGTCAACAGGTATACACACACAAACACAGAGCAAGCTCTCAAATCTGTATCTTCATTTGTTTTCTTCTGATGACCAGTCCTCCCTGCGCAAGTGTTGACTAGCTATCTCCATAAGTACAATACATATTTCTATCCACCTGAACCTTATTCATCTCCTATCAGAGCAGTACCACTTCCAGGCCATGTTAGACTCCTTCATTTCAATTATGCTGGCCACAGCAGGTCTTGCAAATGCTTCCCTCTACATTCCCTCTCCTATATATATTCCCAAAGCCCTTCTCTAAAATTAGGCTTTACCTCTCACCTTATTGGATGAGCTCTCCCTGCCTGTTTCTGCCATCTTGCCACTGCAATCTAGACTACCAATCTAAAAGACAGGTAGGAGCACTGCATTCCCTATGCTCAAACTAACTTTATATGCTATGCTAGAATCGCAACTACTTTTTAATGGAGAAATCGAGGACCTTGGATTGTGACCCCATCTCTCTTCTACTCTCCTTCATCTTCACATTTTCTACTTCATCCACCTTATAAACACTGTCATTAACTATAATGTATCAAGAAATCTAAAATTTTCCTCCATTAAATCACCACAGAAAAACTTATTACAAGTCATGTCAGTTAACCGTGATATATATTAATAATTAACAATGTCAATGAACACACTTCCAATCAAAATCAGCTTATTAGTTCAACTGTTTATTTCTTGATTTGCTTTTTAAAATAAATTTTAATTAAAAAGCAAGATACCCCTAATGTTTATTGTAGCGTTATTTACAATAGCCAAACTGTGGAAGCAACCCAAGTATCCACTGATGAATGGATAAAGAATATGTGTGTATGTGTGTGTATACACATATATGTATATACATAAAATGGAATACTATTCAGCTATTAAAAAAAGAATGAAATCTTGACGTTTGCAAAAACATGGACAGAGCTAGAGTATATAATGCTAATTAAAGTAAGTCCATCAGAGAAGGACAAATACCATATGATCTTCCTCATATGCGGAATTAAGAAAAACAAATGAGCAAAGGGGAGAAAAAAGAGATACAAACTTAGGAACAGATTCTTAACTACAGAGAACAAACTGATGGCTACCAGAGGGAAGGTGAATGGGGGGAGGGTGAAATAGGTGAAGGGGGATTGCAGAGTAATTTATCATGATGAAAAAAATAAAATGATAAAACATACCAACCAGAAATAAATTATCTATCCAGTTTAAAGAAAAAAGAAAGTAATCATGCCACCTGATTAAGTCAAGAAGCACCTCATCACGCTCTCTAACTTGCACGAGCAGTGCTTCATACGAAGTAGGCATTCACTAAATGTCTCAGAGCCTGCACCTCAAATGAGCAGCAACACCTCACTGTCCCTCTAGCCACAAACAGGTTGTTTTTAACTTGAGGTTGATCTTCCCTTCCATCTCAAAACACAAAATGATAGATGTAACAAGCCCAAGAAATGAAGTAACTTTTTCTCCAAATTACTGAGAATTGGTTTTATAATGGTAGCAATGGACCTGTAGTAGTAAATCCTTCACAGTATTTCATCTTCCTCTCCTCGTGACTAGAAACATATTCGGCCATAGTCAGAGGCACAAGCCATAGTCATTAAGAAGCACAAAGCTACCCAGAAAGCAAACATGTGATGTCCCTTTTAAACAACCAACTGAAGCAAAAGAGGTTATAACAATATGAAGACATTTAATGAACTATGACTACGTTCTATATACCCTTCATGTATTTCTGGTATCCCTTTAATTTTGAAAATAAAATAGCCTAAGAGAATCACCAAAATGGTGGTTTACTCAGGAAAATAACTAGAGCACTAATAAATTAAAAGATTAAGGAAGTCCTACATAAATTAGCAGTCCTTTTGATACTGCACATTATAAATGTAGGTCTCCTATGGTCCCAGTCCCCTCCAATGATAATATTAAAATCTACCAAGCTCATACCTAACCTGTACAGGAGCCATCATCAAGTAACAAAGGAACTAAAGAGGCCATCTTCAGTACCTGAAAGGAATTCTCAACATGACAGACGTGGCATGGACAATAAAATCCTGCTTTTGTTTTTCGTTTTTTAAAGTAAGTTGTAGGCCCAACATGGGGCTTGAATTTACGACCCCAAGATCAAGAGTTGCATGCTCTACTGACTGAGCCAGCCAAGAGCCCCCAAATCTCATTTTTATTAACTGAGTTAGAATCATTGTAAATGTAAGATGTTTAACAATGTAAGGTAAGAATTTTATTAAAATAGCTGTTGGATTACTACTAGAAAAGAAAAAAATGCACTAGAATTTTTATTTAAAAACACCAAACTTAAAAAATACATATAGATTATTGAAACATTTCGCAACTATTATAGGGAAGACTAGTTCAAGCATGAATCACCTGTAAATGCCAAGTCTAGGGAAATTTTGATGAGGAAAAGGATATGTTCATACTCCTTACAGAATGCTCACTAGTTCAAAGAGGAAAAAATATATAGTGAAGAACCTGGAAAACACTTTGACCAAGTAATGATCACAGATAACACCACCACTGAGGGGCAGTGGATTTGATATGCCTCCAGATGCGATACGTATCCTTGAAGGACAAATTAGGTATGTAGCACTCTGGCATGGAATACCTAACCTGAATCAAATCATGAAAAACCCAAGTAAGAAATAACCCATTAGAAAGAGAGGGAAGATTCTATTCTTTAAAATGTCAACTGTCACAAAAGATAAGGTCTTTGGAAATATCCCAGATTAAAGGAGGCTAAACAGAGAGAACTAAATGCAATACTTGATTCTAGTCTGGGTCCTTTCACCGAAAAGAGGCAGCCGGCTTGGGGGGGGGGGGGGGGAAAACCTAAAAAAAAAATTACTGGAAAAAAAAAAAAAAAAAAAACCAAACCTGGAATATAAAGAGTAAGTTAGTTTTAAAAGTTTCATCAGTGTTAAATTTACAGATGGCCACTGTACTGTCTCTATGGTCGTTTCATAAGAAAATATCCCCATGAAACTCATTCTCAAATGTTTCAGGAAAAAAATGTGTTTGTGTATGTGTATAGAAAGTGAAAGAGGTCGGGGCGCCTGGGTGGCTCAGTGGGTTAAGCCGCTGCCTTCAGCTCAGGTCATCATCTCAGGGTCCTGGGATCGAGTCCCACATCGGGCTCTCTGCTCAGCAGGGAGCTTGCTCCCCGCCCCCTCTCTCTGCCTGCCTCTCCATCTACTTGTAATCTCTCTGTGTCAAATAAATAAATAAAACCTTAAAAAAAAAAGTGAAAGAGCTCAATGATAAAGAAAATAGACTAAAATGATAAGTGAAGAGAGGCAAAAAGTTTACAAATAACATTTATTTGCACAACTTTTCTGTAGTTTGGAAATAACCATATTTTTTAAAATTTAAGTATAAAAAAGTTTATATGCATCATTCTAGTGTTCTGCCACCTACTCTGATAAATACAGTGCTTGTATTTAAGCAGTACTACGAGAAAAGGAATTCATTATATTATCATTTTATAACCCTGGAAAGCAAACAATAGCTTTCCCCGCTGTGACAAAGAAGAGATACCTGTGTCAAAGAACGTTTAAAAGCAGCCTCCACACTTCCACAGCTGAGTATAAAAGAGCAGATCCTGCTTCCACAAGGGATGAATGTGTAGTAACAACACGGAAGGGAAAAAGAGCTAGTCTGTTCACATCCCTCCACTGCTTAAAACCCCCAGTTATCCGCCCATTTGCTGCTGGACAGAACATAAAGTTCAGATTCCCTAGCTTGGCACACAAGCCCCTTCGCAATCTTGGGGAGCTGACCTCTTGAGATGTACCTGCTGCAACCACCACCCCCATACACACACCCTCAACTCTGCAGTCATGCTGCCTCTCAGCTCTATGCCTTTATACATACTATTCCCTCTGTGTGAACCATCCTCCTGTGAGGGCCTCCTCTTTCTGGTGAGCCTGTCTGTTAAAAGCTTCCTGAGTAAGCTTAAATGCCACTGCCTCTATGAAGCCTTTCCTGACTCTCCCCATAAAGTGTAAGGTAGTCTTATACCTTATACTCTGCTCCCAAAGAACTACATTCCAAATTTTGGGGCTGTATGAGGATTTCTCTCTTTCTGTGAGTTTCTCCAAAACTAGAATATAAGGTTCCTAAGAGCAAGGATTGTGGTCTAGAGCTACAATGTCTTCCAAGCACAGTGCTTCATAAACAGGGACTAGATGACTAAATTAACTTCTCTAAATAGAACAGGTTCAACAGTAAACAACCCCTAACACATGGAACACTTACTTTGTATCAGATACTAGTGTGCTTTGTAAACACCAATTTATTCCTCACAACGATCCTAAGAGGTAGGTTTTTCTCTATTTTAACCTCCCTGAAATGTGACGTGTTATAATTAAATGGGCAGCGTATTTTTCTTAGAGTAAAGCAATGGTGCTTCTAACAATTGTGTGAGTGTTGATAAAATATGGAATTATTTCCAGATATTTCTTTATAGTTACAGAGGAGGAAACTGAGGCACAAAAAAGCATTAACTTGCTGAAAGTTGCAGAGAAGAGTTAAGATTCAATCTTATGACTATAGGATCCATACTCGTAAACCACAATATTATACCATCTCCCCAACCAGAGTGCTCTCATAGCATGGATAGGCTACTGGCACTAGAGCCAGGACAAATCCCAAAGTGAAGTCTGCGCCCAGGACCCTGAGAAATCACTGGGATGAAGCTCAAGATTAGAGGCAGTGAATGAAAATGGACCTTGAAGTGTTTGAAGAGAAAGCCAAGAGCCCCTATCTGCATCTGCTCTCTCTGGGCAAGGCCTAGGCCTAAGCTCTGGCTCCCTCTCACTCCCCCACCTCGGGAGAAATGCTCAAAGTCTTGGCTTTCTCCCTTGCATTTGCCCTCAAGTTCCCATTATATACAATCCTAACTCCCTCCAAACTAGTAATTACCAAAAAAGGGACCCAATCAAGCCTTCCGCCCTATATCTTAATCTCTGTAACATCAAGCCTGGTAAAGTAGTTATCTAGCCTCAGCTCAAACACTTACACAGTTTATTTTCAGAAGACAGAAAAAGATATTCCTCATATTAAAGTCCATCTCTAACTAATATCCACCCTCAATCCTTTGCCTGCCATCAGAGCCTGCACAGCAAATTTTCCTCCCTCTTTCTCAAGACAGTCCTTGCCCTTCAAAAACTGGAGTCTTGAGGTAACAACTCATAGGCACCCTGCCTATTTCAAAACCTGTCATCACCAAAGGAAGGAAGTAATGGAGGATGAAGCGCTAATAATAACAAAGGCAGAAGCAAAATTCTAAAAACAGAGAAAGGGCAGTTCATTTGTGGGGTACAGGGAGTGGGGGTAGGGAAGAAGTAAAGATTCATGGAGAAGGGGGCTTTTGAGGGATAGAATGTTGTCCACTAGGGTCAAAATCCAGTACTGGACTGGGGTAAAATTTTATAAAAACAAAAAGCTGAACTTTTAAACATATGAGATGTTTTTGGTTTCTAACATTCTTGTTTTCACTTCATAATTCTGGGCAGAAGGCTCATTGGCTTATACAATTTGTGCAGCACTGAATGCATAGATAACCATCCAAATGACAGTGGAATGCAGGGTTGGAATAAACAAAGTAAAACTTACCATCTGGGTGGTGCCATCTGATTTGGAGCAGTATCACTTGCTGAAGATTTTGTGTAGTAATTTGTAATTTGTAATTTGAAGATTCGCTTAAAGGTTGCCTCGTGTCCTTAATTTCTATCATCTAAGGTAATAAACTAGCAACCTCTTAAAAATGAGTGACCAAATTAGACTGATCCAAAGAACAACTCCCAACACGGTACCTACTCCGTACCCCAGCAGCCCCCATTCCACTGCAACTTGTCTGACATACTATATAACAAGGATAATGACTAACGCTGTGTGTCAACTCCCTGTGAGATCAGAAAAATGATGTATCTTGGTAAAAACACTAGAAAATTCTGAATAGAGAACATTTAAAAACCTTATTATAAGTGATCTTTCTTTCCATGTGATGTTAAATGAGTCCTTTATTGGTCCAGAAGCAAGTGAAATGTTTGTTAGAACTTTCAGATACACTGTTAAGAATACTGGGCACTAGTATCATTTCAACTTTAACATGGTCCATAAATCAATCCTATAATGTCATTATGTAGTTTTCTGATCTCTAAAGCACATGTTGGCTTGTTTGTGTGGTTATTTCCTAGTTCTTTATCAATCAGTTCAGTGTGATGCCCTCCAAGCAAGATGACAGAACTTAAAGATGACTACTGCAAATTAACACCATTGGTACTCGTAGTTCCTAGTACATGTACACACCATACACTTACAGAGACTTTACAGTTTATCAACTACTTTCCAACGCATTTGACACTCTCAGGAATCTTATGAAATAGATCCTCATTTCACAACTGAAGAAACCAAAGTTCAAAGACATCAAATGATTAGCCCAAGTCCCTACTGCAAGTAAGGAGAAGAGCTAGATCTCAACTTAGATCTTCTGGTTGCAATTTTCTATGAATAAAATCCATTAATAAAATCTATTTACCTATTAACAAAATCTATTAATAAAGTCATGGTTACTTCCAACCCAGTTGTACACCTAACTCCAGCCTGGAAAAATCCCCATTATCTGTTGCAAATCCTCTTTCATGATGAATGCAACCAGGGGGCAATGGCCATTTAGTACCACCATCCTAAAGGGCTTTCTGAAAGGTTTGCATTGTATGGATGATGAATGATACTCTAGAAGAGTGCTATCTAATATAACTTTCTACAGCAATGGAAATGTTCTTACACCCCTGAACTGTTCAGTACAGTAGCCACTAGCTAGCTACCTGGGGTTACTGTACACTTGAAATGCATAACTGGGAAACTAAACTTTTACTGTTACTTAACTTTATTTTTTTTTTTAAGATTTTATTTATTTATTTGACAGAGAGAGATCACAAGTAGACGGAGAGGCAGGCAGAGAGAGAGAGAGAGGGAAGCAGGCACGCTGCTGAGCAGAGAGCCCGATGCGGGACTCGATCCCAGGACCCTGAGATCATGACCTGAGACGAAGGCAGCGGCTTAATCCACTGAGCCACCCAGGTGCCCTATTACTTAACTTTAAATTTAAATAGCCATGTGTGGCTAGTGGCTAACTTACTGGACATCTCAGTTCTAGACTGTGAAGATGGGAAGCAAAGTGCTTAATGTTTATGTCTTAATGTTGCAGATATAAGCACAAGCGAGAAAGAAATCAACTAAATCTCAAGCCCAGAGCACAGCAGTGGTTCATGGGAACTAGAACAGAGGTGATACCATTGAAAGTAACACGACCCAAAGATAATCACAGAATAATCTTTCAATCTTTGTAGACTCTCTGGTCAGCCAAATCTAATGAGTGACTGTAAAAGCTCAGGCCTGTTGATAGCATCAACTATGAAGGGCAAGGAACTGCATTCTATATGTCACAATAGCTTTCTTGGGGGGAAAAAGGAGCTTATCTGCATGGAAACTACACCAACTAAATTATAAACAGGAGCTGATGGATGTGAAAAGCAATGTATCTTAGTAAATCAGGTATTATTTCTCTAATAATGCTGTATCTTTACACGGAAGAATTTAAAGTAACATCTTACAGAACAGGCCCTCCACTTGTCTGTGTAAAGTACCACACTCAGGGGTGCCTGGGTGGCTCAGTAGGTTAAAGCCTCTGCCTTCGGCTCAGGTCATGATCCCAGGGTCCTGGGATCGAGCCTGGCATCGGGCTTTCTGCTCAGCAGGGAGCTTGCTTCTCCTCTCTCTCTGCCTGCCTCTCTGCCTACTTGTGATCTCTGTCAAATAAATAAACAAAATCTTTAAAAAAAAAAAAAAATCACATCCACACTTCCATCACCATCCATACCACTTCCCTCTGAAACATATGTTTCTGTGTCTTCCCATCTCATTCACCTAGCTAGGTACAAAAAAAAGGTTTCATTTAAATAAAACAGACTAGATTGGCATTAATTTCTTTGTTTTAAAATTATTGATATTTTTCAGGGCACCTGGGTGGCTCAGTCACTTAAGTGTTCAACTCTTGGTTTTTGGCTCAGGTCAAGATCCCTAAATGGGGCTCTGCACTCAACAAAAGTTTGCTTGAGATTGTTTCCCTTCTTTACCCCTCCCCTTCCTCACGCATACAATCTCTCAACCCTCCCAAATAAATAAATAAAATCTTTAAAATAAAAAATATATATACTGACACTTACAAAAGCCCCAGATAGATTATGAGTCCGATGAATAAAAGCACTTGTCATTTCTTACACCTTTAGCTTTATCCACGTTCAAAGCACCTAATTGATGCTGATAACAGAACTGACCTCCAAAACAAGGCCTGGAGTCTTCATTCTGATTGACTACTTTCTGTCCTTTACCACCCACTTAATTTCTCATTGTCTCAGTTTTCTCATTTTTTAACTGATGGGATGACTAGATCACCTCAAAGGAACTTCTTTTTTTAAAACTCAACTCCTCTGGGGCGCCTGGGTGGCTTAGTCAGTTAAGTGACCAACTCTTGGTTTCTGCTCAGGTTGTGATCTCGGGTTGTGAGATCAAGTCAGGAGTCAGGATCCTCACTCAGCGGGGAGACTGCTTGAGATTCCCTCTCTCCCTCTCCACCGTATGCACATGCTTGTTCTTTCTCTAAAATAAATAAATAAATCCTTAAAACAAAACAAAACCTCAACTCTTCTGTGATATCCTCAATGGTTTACAGTGGGACTCAAACACTTTCTTAGAGCCTCCTATTAAGAAAAGTCACATATTTTGCTTAAGTAGTAAGACCTACAAAAGGTACAATCTGCTTCAAAAATTCACAGGTCAATAATCCACCCACTGTTCAAAATTCTGAATATACCAGTTTTTAAGTAAAGAAAAAGACAATCCTTCCTAACTGCACAAATTAAAAAGTATACTCTTGGGCGCCTGGGTGGCTCAGTTGGTTGAGCGACTGCCTTCGGCTCAGGTCATGATCCCAGACTTCCAGGATCGAGTCCCGCATCGGGCTCCTAGCTCCTTGGGGAGTCTGCCTTCTCCCTCTGATCTTCTCCTCTCTCATGCTCTCTCTTACTCATTCTCTCTCAAATAAATAAAATCTTAAAAAAAAAAAAAAAAGTATACTCTTAAGAGGCAAAGATCTAATTATACTGTTAACAACCTAAGAAAAGCACATACGGACATTGACCTTTTCTGGTTAGTTTTTGCTTTTCATTTCTTTCAGACTCTACTCATACCACAGTTACAGCCTGTTCAACAGGCTTTCCAGTTCCTGTGTTCAGCAATGCTAAACTGAAATACTATGACTTCTAACACTATTTGAGACAGATATTCATATAAAAAGAACAAACAGCTTTCCTACCTATGTGAAGACTTTCTTTTGGAACTTGGATCAATATATACTCAAAAAATCAACTTTGGAAACTGAATTCAAGCAATCTTAGCCGGCATTCAGTTGGCATAGTTGAGTAATTTTAGTTTAGCAATCTTCTAAACCTGTTCAATGTAGCTAATATATACCAAACCAAGACCCTTTAGCAAAGATAGGCAGTAAGTTCCTCATTCTCTTCATTCCTACAACAGCAGTTCCAACCTAATTCCACTTA
Organism: Enhydra lutris kenyoni; assembly: GCF_002288905.1. Classification (NCBI taxonomy): domain Eukaryota; kingdom Metazoa; phylum Chordata; class Mammalia; order Carnivora; family Mustelidae; genus Enhydra; species Enhydra lutris. The sequence continues at coordinate 11,879,322 of NW_019154134.1, read as the reverse complement.
ATCCAACCAAATGTAGGCATTATCTCTTTGACTCTTTTCTATCCATCATTCTCATTCATGTCCTCCACACCCATTCACTTCCCTTAACTTCTGTTCTTTTACATGGGCTTTATGTTTTTCCAGCCTTAGTAACTGACTTATTTTATTTTTTCAGTGTTCCAAGATTCACTGTTTATGCACCACACCTAGTGCTCCATGCAATACGTGCCCTCCTTAATACCCACCACCAGGCTCATCTAACCCCCCATCTCCCTCCCCTCCAAAACCCTGTTTCTCAGAGGACACAGTCTCTCATGCTTCATGTCCACCTCCAATTTCCCCCAATTCACTTTTCCTTTCCTTCTCCTAATGTCCTCCATGTTATTCCTTATGCTCTACAAGTAAGCGAGACCAAATGATAATTGACTCTGCTTGACTTAATTCATTCAGGACAATCTCCTCTAGTCCCATCCATATTGATACAAAAGTTGGGTATGATGGAGGCATAATATTCCACTGTATATATGGACCACATCTTTTTTTTTTTTTTTTTTAAAGACTTTATTTATTTAGTTGACAGAGAGAGAGATCACAAGTAGACAGAGCAGCAGTCAGAGAGAGAAGGGGAAGCAGGCTCCCGGCCCTGAGATCATGACCTGAGCTGAAGGCAGAGGCTTAACCTACTGAGCCACCCAGGCACCCCTATCTTCTTTATCCATTCGTCCATTGAAGGGCATCTTGGCTCTTCCCACAGCTTAGCGATTGTGGCCATTGCTGCTATGAACACTGGGGTACAATGGCCCTTCTTTTCACTACATCTGTATCTTTGGGGTAAATACCCAGTAGTGCAATTGCAGGGTCATAGGAAAGCTCTATTTTTAATTTCTTAAGGAATCTCCACACTGTTTTCCAAAGTGGCTGCACCAACCTGCATTCCCACCAACAGTGTAAGAGCGTTCCCCCTTCTCCACATCCTCTCCAAAACTTGTTTACGGTCTTGTTGATTTTGGCCATTCTGACAGGTATAAGTATCTCAGTGTGGTTTTGGCTAATGATGATGAACATTTTTTCATGTGTCTGTTAGCCATTTGCATGTCTTCTTTGGAGAAGTGAACTGACTTTTGTCCATACATCTTTTCAATTAATTCTGTCTTGTAATCCAAGCATGGTAGCTGGCAAGGCAGCAAGGCCAGGGCTTTTGCGCTACTTGAGACCAAAGGAGGTGGCAGAGCTACACTAAATACCTCCCATGGGTATAGACCTATGGGGATGAAACTCTTGATTTAATCTCATTAGCATGAGGTCCTCATCAGTTGGCTAAAAAGCCTACCTGCTGGTCACACATCGCTTCTGAGAGAATCAAGAAACAGTATGTTATCACACCCCCAGGAAATCAGTATAGAAGCTCTGACAGGTATATAATCACCCAATAGAAATGATCAAAAGCAGCATAGTATCAGAGACTATGACTCCTAGAAATTACTGCTGGAGTATCTAAAATTCGTATTAATAATTTCAAGAAGTCTCATAGCTTCGGGGGGAGGGGGCAATAAAGCTATATGAAGAGAAGTTTCACTCATAGGAAAATCCCAAGAGTAGCCAGAATTAACACATCTTGAGAAAGCCTCCATGAGGTATGAGCAAGTAGAGCAGCACTGTCAGAACCAAGCCTTTCTGCTTCCTTTTCTTTATTCCTTCCCAGCATCTGGACTCATTGAGCAACAAAGAAATGCCTTTTGTTCTACAAGCTCATGTGCAGAGAGCCTACTCCTATCTGCCTTTTCTGTCCTCAGTGATTCCTACAATCTGCATACTTCTCTTCCCAACCCACACGTAAGAAGGTTAGACAAAGATTATGATCTATGCTTTTGGTTTTACAGTAAAATCAGGCTGCTGGTATTCCAAGCCCTGATAAGCTTATCTTGAATAACTTAAGCTCCCATTACCTTTCATTGGTAAATTTTTTATGAAGGCTTTTTGCCCTTAAAGTTCTCCCTTGTTTAAAACAAACAGGAGGAGGAGGAGGACAAAGAGGAACAAAATTTCTAAAGACCTAATTATTCCTTCTGAGGCAGAATATAGTATACACATTAACCTACTCAAGCTCATTCAACAACACATACTGAAAGATGGCTTTTAGGTGACTAGTGACAATACCTTCTAACTCAGTGAGCTTTGTGAGTTGCAGAGAAATGTGGCCCAGAATCTTTACGTGGCCAATCCCAGTTATCATCTCCTATCCATTGCAACAACAAACAGTCTTATACAGGAATCAGCAAGTATTTCTATCCCAAAAATTCCTGTGCCAGACACTAAAACAGCACCACCTTCATAATATACTAAGTATTTCTATATTAAAGACTCCACTTCACACATTTTGGCCTCTGAACTAAGAAGTGAAAGCCTACCTGAGGTCCACCACATTAACTTCTCTGTGTACCACATTACTGCAGAGAAGCCTGCAGAAACACGGAACTGTTGGTTCTGTTCCAGCCAGAGAACAGCTGACTGAAAGCATGGGCTTTGAATCCAAACTTGAGTTCAAGTCCCAACTCACATGTGTTAGCTCTATCTTCTTAAATGAGTAATAACCTCCCACAACCCAGTTTCCTCCTATATAGTAAGGATCCAAATGCCATCTATTTCACAGCCCTCTTGTGAGGATTAAAGCTTGAATAGAATAAAACGGAGAAAAGGATTGGTATAATACAAGAAATAAAGGGCTCAACTTTTATTGTAGTTTCCACTATTTGAGTCACCTTTGTTTCTGTTACTAGATGTCTTTGGTTCTATTTTCCTATAACCCTATTTGCCATATCCCCAGCTTTAAGAAAGTCTTACCCTGGACTAATAAACACAGCATTCCCAATTCAATCCAATCTATATAATCAGGTATACCTCAACTACTTAGAGAAAAGTGCCAGATGAAGCATTATTTGTTCTGTTCTACAGCTACAAACTTATTAAGTGGCTCCATCACAAATGTGTAATAGTTTTTACAAAGAATCACAAGAGAATGTCTGTTTATACATAATAGTACCAGAAAAACAAATCAAAGGCAGGTCCTACCATGAATAGGTCAATAGCATCCTCTACAGAAAGGGGGAAAAAAAAATGATAAACACCAACTGTTTAATCTTTTATCCAATACGAAAATGTATTGGGAGTGGGACAATGTCCTGATTTTAACACTATTCCAAAAACACACCTGTACACTATTTCTAATTTTCATAAACTAATCAGTGGGCAAATATCTGTAATTCTTTATTTTTTATTTCTTTTATAATTTTATTGTATTACGTCTTTTTCCTTAATCACCTAAAATCCCTTGGAGAAAAATATTTCAAAAAAATAAGCAAAAAAAAAAAAAAAAAAAAACCAAACCTGCTTCAAAATCCAATAATCAAAGTAGTTATTGGGGGCTCACTCCTCTGAAACATACAGTCTTATGTGATTTACCTTCCAATCCTATCTCATGGGCATAGCAGAGTTCTTTCACACCACGTTCCTCGGTTCAGGGGTTGTTGCCATTTATTTCCCCTTCCACAGAGAAGACAGAAGTCTCCTATTGAAAAATATCTCAGTCTGAGTGACTGGGACCTCTCTGCTGAATTGCTCAAACTTAGGTGCCAAACTAAACCCTTACTTTACCATACCAAACCCCTCCAGTAAACAGGCACCACCCATGTATTCAAAGCAAAAACTAAACCCTGTTGATTTGTCCACTTCTACATCCACCAACCCACAACGGCACAAGCTAATACCACCTGAACTACCGGCAACCACCTTTTCTTCTCTACTAGATGCCCTGCTTCCACTCCTGCATTCCCCAAACTCTTCTCCACACAGCAGCCAGGGGATGGCTTGCCACTATACTCAGAATAAAAGCTACTCCCTGTACCATGCCTTAAAAAAACACCTTACTGGATTTTGCCCTGCCCCCTCCTCCTACCCTATTCCAGCATCACTCTCCTCTCATCTTCCTCTTCTTCATCAACCAATGCTGGCTCCTTTCACATCAGATTCTTCCCCCCATCAGGAACTTCCTTCACACATACTTTATTATGTCAAATCTCCATCAGAGTGCAAGACCCATCAGGCAAGAGAACTGTTTTTATTTAGCAATATATAACCAACATCTGACAAAGTCTGGCACATAGCACTTGTTCAAAAAGTACCTGAGAGAAGAATGAATGAATGAGAACAGAAAATAAATTTAAATGACAAACACCTTCAACAACAAGACAAAAAGCAATACATGAAACCAGTCTCAAAGAGGGGAAATTTGCAATAAACCATTTTAAATTTAATATTCAATATGGACAATCCTAAGAAAACAGATTCTTGAGTAATGCTCGTAGGAACCAAAACAGAGATTAACAGAAGAGTTTTGAAAACTGAGCACAACGTGCTTCTTTTCCAGTTCTGACAATCTGTTTTCACTGCTTAACTTGCTCTCCTCACAATACCATTTCCATAAAAACCAAGAAGTAACCCATAAAAGGAATATACAAATAGTTAAAACACTAATCAGAACTAAGACACAAATGTACTGCCAGCTGCTTCAAATAACATAAAACAATAAATGCTTTCATATCACTGTTTCATGATATGGAGAAGATAATAAATTTAACTCCTGCAACATACTGAAATCACAGCATTATGCCAGTCTTCAAAGGATCACACCAGGGCTGCTGCTTTTCCCCCCACTCCACTCCAAATACATAAGATGCCAAATCTGAAGTATGATAGTTGCAACTCTAACCTATCCAACAGCTGTTTCCTTGCATGAAAAGTAGCTCAACTTTGTTTTGTGAGGTTTTTCCTCTTTCAATCACAAAGTCTCATCTCAGGGTCCCAGTCTCAATTCCCTATGGTTCACTGGAAACAATTATAAAGTATCTAGATGTTTTGCCCCAAATATCAAAACATCCAATAGAAATTAAAAGCTTTCCCAGGGATAAGCTACAAGGCTAACAACAGTTTCACTTTATTTTCTTGTGGGGTGGAATTAAATCAACTCAGTATGGTCATATTGGTTATTTGAGGCTGTTCAGTATTGCCTGCTATAATGCCTTTGGGGTTTTTTTTCCCCACTGTAACACACAGTAATTACAAATGCAAATGTGTTTCTAGGTAATATCCTTTAAAACATGGGTTAACTATGCAAAAGTAATTTTAAAGTGTTCTTACTAAAGACAAGGTTGAAAAATCACTAAAATATATCATACTGTTTGGGGTGGTAAAAACATACTGCAGTTTTGGGCAAAACTGCAAAAAAAAAAAAAAAAAGCTTCCAATTAAGGGGTTCCTCCTTCAATAACATCAAGACCGCTGCACAGCAAACCTTGCCATACTCATATTCTTTATAACCTAAAATGTGCTCACCTTAGTAACAGAGCTTAAAAAGCAGTTGATTAATTAGGTCACACTTTTCTTCCACAAAGTCCAAATACAGACTCATTCAATGAAAAGACAAGAATTTTGCCATTATTTTGAAGAGGTTCTATGAAAAAAATGATTATTTTTGCGAAAGCAAAGAAGAAAACTCTAATTCTAAATTCACACTCAAAGTAGTCAGGTTCCACTCCCAGAACACAGGGCAGCCCAGCAAGGGGCCTCCCAACAACAGTGGGGGTGCTTCAGACAAGCAGGGAGATGGAGATCATGAAGGACTCATTTCTTCTGCTACCTAGGGGACCCAACCATACTGTATTATTGCTCAGAACTTTTATGCTTGATAATAACCTTTTTTGTCCCGAGTCTTAGTAAGGGGGGTAACTAATATCAAGCACTTCCCTCTGATGAAACCAAGACATAGTGCGATCAAAAATGAGTGGATGGGGACACCTGGGTGGCTCAGTGGGTTAAGCCTCTGCCTTCGGCTCAGGTCATGATCTCAGGGTCCTGGGATCGAGCCCCGCATCAGGCTCTCTGCTCAGCAGGGAGCCTGCATCCCCCTCTCTCTGTCTGCCTCTCTACCTACTTGTGATCTCTGTCTGTCACATAAATAAAATCTTTTAAAAAAAAAAAAAAGTGAGTGGATGACATCATATAATTGGTGACTAAGCAAGAATTCATAACCTCTTTCCAAATGCAATGTTAAATATGCCAAATATTCCTATGGATATTCCCTGTGTTAAATGAAATAACCTTAATATTTGGATCGAATGTAGAAGAATATTTTACAGCTTTTTGTATTTCTATATTGACCTGCATAAGATCTATTATTATCAGCAAAAGATATACAAGTCTTTAACGTGTAGCCTGATGCTTTAAAAAGAAAATAAATTATTAGGATACTAGTCACAAACTCAGAACAATCTTAAATTCTCTGGAATTGCCAATTTAAGGCTGAGCACTTGAGACTCTGAGCAATTTAGGGCTAAGTATGTTTTCTTTCGCCAGGGAAAGTCCTGATTTTTTTATTGCTTTGTTTCCTCCTGGTGTACAGGCTTGCCTCGCCTCTGCTGAGCTGCTACACACAGATGAAGTCACAGTGACTGACTCCAGAAGGTGAATGCCATTGGTGCCTAAGGAAATGATCAAGATCATGCAGCAGCAGCCTCTTAACAAGAAGGATAAATATACATAAGGCTTCGTTTCATGAAAAGCTAAAACCTCTCGGGGCTCCTGGCTAGCTCAGTAGACAGAGCATATGACTCTTGATCTCGGGGTTGTGAGTTCAAGCCCCACGCTGGGTGTAGAGATTACTTTAAGGGGGGGGGGGGAGGCTCTAACCTCCTGTATTGAATGAAAGTCATAATAATAAACTTCTAAATTTCAGGCCCCTGTAACAGTTACTCAAAGCCACTCAATTAAACTAACTACACTAGATAATTCTGGTAGCCACTCAAACCAGATTTCCCTATCGGCCTGGTCAATTAACAAAGCTTTCCACCATGTTTAACAGCTCCTTTTAGACCCTTGTTTATAAAGTTGTATTTCACTCCATGCTGACCACCCACACCTCTCATAGCCCCACATATATCACAAAAAGTCAATAAACTGGCATTCTTGAATCTGACTCATATTCATTAAGAACAAAACTCTTGAATATAACTAAGCAAAATGATATACTTAATAGTCAAGAAATACAAATGTGGGGGGGGTGTTGAGAAATACAAATGTTTTTAAAATTGAAATTAACCACATGAAAACAGGATGTAAGTGGAGAAAATGCAGCACTAAACCTGATCTTTGCAAGATGTCACCAGGAAAAAGTCCCCATTTTTCAAGAGCTTAAGTATCAGCAACAATAACCCAAACCTATCATGCCCAAAGGTGTTTGTAATAGAACTGTATCCAACTTTGGCAATTCTTCACATGGTATTTCTTCTTTTTGGTGTCCTGTTTTACAGAACTGCATTTGGGAGCCTTTACTATTGCTTTCTGCTACAATTCTGAAATTTAATGGGCTTTAAGTTAAAAAAAAAAAAAAAAATCGAGAACCTCATTATCCAGCAAAAATCATCTCTCTAGCCCCTCCACCATCAAAAATCACCGCAGTTTTTACTGTTTCTCTCAGAAACAAAACAAACACAAAAGCCCATGAAATCTGACAATTTGATATCTAAGTCACAAATATTTAGGGTTTTTTTTTTTGTTTTTTTTTTGTTTTTCGTTTTTTGTTTTGCTATTTAAAAAGAAGCAATACAGAGCCTGGTCTTTCACATTACCACACGGAAAATAATAATTTCGTATTCATTGAGAAACCGCAATCCCGCGCGCCACCCTGTCCTAGCTGTCAATCACACACACGCCGCCTCGCCCCCACCCTGTCAGTCACAGGCAAGCCACGCCCCGTCCCGGCCCCCCGCCACCACCCGCCCGCGCCGTCAGTCCCCGGCTCTGGCCCGCGGCTGAACCCGCGGCGCTGACGTCAGCTGGCGACCGCGGCCGCATTCCTAAACAGTTCAGACGAACCCACTGGTGGGAAGCTTCGAAAGCCCTCAGCTGTAGTGAAGAAAGCAAAGGCTTGGCTGGCAGCCAGACTCCTGAGCTCAGCATTTTGTAATGCACTTCCTTTTTACTTAACAGCTTGCATAATGTTCTTAACCCTTCCTTACCTGCATCACACCTTTAACCCCTTCTTTTCAAGAACTTCAAACTTCCGAACTCGGTCTTTTAATATATTCTTGCAGCAAATCACAACTGACCGATTTTTAATATCGCTGAAGAGGCAATTAAATTAAACACACATGCTCCCCCTTTAACGGCCCACTTTTCCCCCCTTAAAGCAATGCTACTTTTCAAGCAAATAAACTAAAACATTTTATTAAAACAATATTATTTAATGCTCAATCTTCTCAAGAAACTTTCTTAGAACTTTTTTTTTTTTCAAGAGATCATACCTTCAAATGGTCCAAACACAAAAAGAAAAAGAGTGACAAAAATCTCCCTCCAACCCTGTGCCCCAGTTAGCAGATTCTCACTCCATGAAAATGAATGGGATTTATTTCCCTTGTATTCACCCAGAAGTAATTTAGTATGTATCCCAATTTCTCCCTTTTTTGCCATAATGTTTAACACCACACATGCCATTCTCTCTCCCTGGCTCCCTTCTTTTTAAGAGCTGCACGGAATTCCAGCACAATTGATTTATTGATCCCTGTATGTATTTAGGTAACTCTCAATTTTTTGCTATTACAAATAATGGTGCAGTGAAACTCTTGTACAGCTGTATCTCTAGAATAAATTTGTACAGGGAGAACTGCTGGTCAAAGCAAATGTGCATTTGTAATTTTGGAAGGTGCCTGCAAACTGCCCTCCACTGAGGTAGTACCTCTTAACCTCCCACCAAAAGTGGAGAAGGACTGTTTTCCCTCACTCAGCTCTATCCACCTGAATGAAGAGGCTCTCCTTTATTTCGCAGTGGTCCCAAATCCCAACTCCATGCCAGGCCATTGTTACCAAGCTTTTTTATTTTTAGAAAATATATGTTTTTAAAAATTGTTATCTCAATGTAATTGCAATTTACATTTCTCATATGGGTTGCTTTTGATTTTCTTACTGCTTTGTAGGAACATTTTTAGGAAAGCACTTTTTATCTACAATGAATCTGAAGCTTTTTTTTTTTTTTTTTTAAGATTTTATTTATTTATTTGACAGAGAGATCACAAGTAGGCAGAGAGGCAGGCAGAGAGAGAGGGACGCAGGCTCCCCACTGAGCAGAGAGCCTGACGCAGGGCTTGATCCCAGGACGCATATCCTTTCGGAAACATTACTCCCAACCAATTATGGCAAGTACTCTTTCAGTATTTATAAAGACTTCATATAATTACCAGAAAGATTTAAAATGCTGAAAACACTGTTAAAACAAAATTTTTGATACTGTTTGTAGACAACTGTGCCTTTTAATACATCCTTCAAAGAATATAAAGAAAAATGGGTGGCAAATGAAGATAAACTAGTCCTTTCAACCCATCTTTGACCCTCTTTCCATATCTGTTAGAGACTATTACACCAGGTCTCTATGAAATTCCAAGGTTTTATATTTATGTAAGCCATTATATTAATAAATAATTACTTATTCTATTAAGCATACAAATGGTTTCAACTTTATAAAGATGCGAAAAGACAGCAATATGCAACTTTCATCAGTGGCTAAAAACACAGCAGAATCCAATTTCAAACAGGACCTCGTAAGGTTAAGCAACTAGTTCCAAAAAGGGATAGATGACACAAATCTTCAAGCATAAAGTTCAAAGTCCCTGTATGTTAGTGGGAGAGGGGAGGGCTGGAGAAAGGGGGCAAGGAGCAGGAGGAGAAAACAGAACAACTAAAGCAGGAAGCAGCCCCAAACCCTGAGAGGCAGAATGCAGCTCAGGCTAATATCCGTATGATGAGGTTATCATTTATTTCAGTAGTACCAAATCCCAGTTTTCTCAGGACCAGCCTACCACAGATTCACAGGACCACCAAATATATGTCAGGAGAAAGCCCTTAAAGATATCTGTCTTGTGTGATACAGTCACCTGCATATATGTAGTTTTTAAAGTTCTGAAATATAATTAAAATAAAAGGCTTTATCTATCTAAGATGTGGTGCTACAATTACATTTATAAAGTTACTATTTTAAACTCTGAGTCCATTTCCCTATAAAAACTATAACACAGAGAATGAAAGTCCTAACAGAAATTCTTCAAAGCTCCTGACATTCTGCCCCTAACCTAGTCTTCTCTTTTCTTTCAAAGAGCCTACTATACTTTGGCCCCACAGGAGTGGAGCCTGCTGTTTCTCAAACATGCCTGTTGACTTCGCTCACATTTTCCTGTATCTGGAATATCCTCCCAACAAGAGGGAATACCAATCTCTGAACTCATACTGTCTCCCACATTTTTGAGGCTTGGCTCAAACGCTACCTCTTCCATAATTTCCTCCCTCCCTTAGGGACTCTTAATGTGGGAGACATGTGAGTTTAGGGATTGGTATTGACAAATGGAATCAAAATACATGTTTACAATTCTCAAATTAACATGAAGATAAGAAAACAAAGAAAAGACCAGTTTCTACTAATGGAAAAAGATGGATGATTATGAAGAAAAACAATGTGGATACGATTTATTAAAAAAATTTACTTAGGTATCCCATTTATATAAACAATGTACACTTTTCTTTCATTAGTCTCGTCTTCTTTTTAGGAGGAGTTGGGGTAATCAGCTTACCTATCACATCCTCAAATAGACCTTTCCAACAACTTAACCAATATGAAAGAGGACAAAGCTAATATATTTAATTATGGTACTAAAAAAAAACCACCCACAACAGGATGACTATAGATAATTCAAATGCTCTTCCATTCCTTGAAACTCTGGCTCTTAGCTCATGAACCCCTGGTACCTGTGGCTTTATTTGTCATGTTGTAATTCCCACTGGACCTATGACTTAGGACTTAGGACTTCCAAGGTTAGGATGAGAGAGGTATCCCATAATTCTCAAAAGCACCGTGAGCATAACTCAAGAAATACGCACATTTTCAAGACTTCGTAGAGGATAACAGCTGATCGTGGAGCCCAGGAAATGACTTGGTTAACATATAAACAAACAAACAAAAACCTCAATAAACAACAATAATGACAAAAACCAAAAAAACCTCCATAGGTGATTCTCTGATTCATAAACAAGTAGTTTGGAAAATGAGTAGACTGAGCAGGGCCATGAAGGGAACAAGTGGGCTACACGAAATGCTGAGAAGCCTTCTTCTCTCTTGGCTTCACCTTTTCTCACCCATGTGTCAACCCCAAAAAGGAAAAGGCAGTTACTGGGAGAACAGTAGCAATAGTCACAGGAACAGTGGCTGTAAGGGTCTCCTCTTCAAAGCCCACCTTGCTTTTGTCTACCTTAAGGTTTGCTGCCCACAACAAATTTGAACCAAAGAGAGCAAAGGGATGGGAGTTCTCCTTGTGGGGTGGTAGCCAGGCTTAGAGGCGCTGGCAACACTATGACCTTTGGGAGGTTATTGGAAGCCCTTTGAGGTTTTCCATCTGCCTCAATGTATGCCATTTTTAGCCTAAAAACTGAGTCCTGGGATGCCTGGGTGGCTCAGTTGGTTAGACGACTGCCTTCAGCTCAGGTCATGATCCCGGAGTCCGGGGATCGAGTCCCGCATCGGGCTCCCAGCTCCATGGGGAGTCTGCTTCTCCCTCTGACCTTCTCCTCGCTCATGCTCTCTCTCACTGTCTCTCTCTCAAATAAATAAATAAAATCTTTAAAAAAAAAAAAAAAAACTGAGTCCTAAAATGCAATCATTTTAAGAATTCAACTGACAGATGAAAAAAGTGGGGGGAGGGTTTTCCCAATGGTATAAAAAACAACTTTTTTAAACCTCCCAGGATGGCTATTAAACTGACTTTACGAGGGTACCTAACTCGTCTCTTAGTGAAGACTACAGCTAATGCTATCCAGGGAAAGAAATCAGAAAATACACTTGAGGGGTTGAATGTCTAAATAATTTAACTGCTCTCACTGTCAAAAATATTACTTAAATGCAGGAAGCTCATAAGATTAGAAACTATGAATTGAGCATTCAAAACTGCTTCCTCTTATGACAGAAATCTGTACCAGCCAAAAAAAGTTCTCAATTCCCATGCAAAAAGTCCAAGTATCCATTATTTTGTATGACTCCAGAATCTTGCTTACATGCGTGTTTTCCCTTCTGGTTTCATTCAAAAGATTCTCTTTCCTTTTCCAAGTGTACTTTCTAAGTCTCAAGACAAAAGTGTTCCTTTTCCCTGGCTCCAGCATGTGATGATGCACGCATGCAAGAAGTTAAGAGGCTAGAGGCTCCAGAGTGGTCTTACTTGTTATTCTGTGAAAACCTGAAGCTGCCAACTCCACATGTTTAGAATGGTCCTGTTTCGAAAGGCTCCCTGCTCCATATCAAGAGAAATGGGAATGACCACAAATCACATGGTTTAGAAACTCCGGGCCATTTTTACATTTTAGTTTTATTTTTCTAAACAATAACGTAATTTCAACAGCCCTAAGACTTCTGAACCCGAAAAACTCTAGATTTTTTTGGTAATATGAAAACAGTGCCCCCGTGAATACTCACTCAATCGTCAATTACTGCCTAAATTGAACAGGTTTTTCAAAGTCCAGTTGATGGTTTTAAGATAGACTTTTGAGAACCAGAATTACTGCAAGAAAGATACCAAAGACATGTATCCTCAAGTCTGAAATCCTTGTTTCTTCCATATCAGATGTGTAAACTTGGCAAGTGATATCATTTGTAGACAGCATATTATTCTTAGTGAGATGCACAATTACTCTTTAAATTTTATCATGAGATCATGAAGTTAGATACATGCACTTCCTCTGCACTACCTAAGTGTATAACATAATAGCAAGGATACTGTTTCATTTCTTCATTTCTATGTCCCTAGGCCCTAGCACAGAATATTGGTTAATGAATGCTCTCCAATTACAGTATTTACAGAAATGAAGCGAATTTCCCTCATTCATTTAGACATGACTCAACTGTATATATTGAAGTATAAATCATACATTATGCCCAACAATACAAATTCTAAATCTGCCCATGGGGACAAAGTAGCAGTTATTATGAAAATAATAATTCTGAATTTCCTAAGTTGGGTGCAACTGGATACTCAACCTTTAAGTTGCAAAACCTTATGTATTTAATAAAACTGAATCCCATTACAGTTCTAATTTCCACAGGTACCCCTACAGCATTGTAGTCTAGAAACCATACAGTATCTTGTTCTCTACAGAAAGTTAATCATTATTTAGAGAGCTTCTGGACACTGTATTTCCTATATTCATGGGATTCATCTATATACTACACCTGGAATCCACGCTGTGAAGTCTGATTTATGTGTACAGTACTTCAAGTGATAAAGACTTTATATAAGTTGGGAGCCATATCTAACTAAAGAAAAATTCCAATGATAATGAGTGATATAATGGCAAAATTCCATTATAGTTCTAAAAGTTCTCCCGTAAATAATAAGTACATTAAAATTTCAAGCATTTATAGATAAATGTTCAAAATCATTCTCACCAGCTAATCCTCCATTCCCCTGAATGTTCTTATTCTTATGACTGTTAAGTACAAGTCATCTTTTCTAATCCTCACGAATAAGGTCGTTTCACGCTATAGGACGTGTTGTGTGCTCTAATACTGCTTAATACTTTACATAAAGCATACCTCAAACACAGAAATATCTAATAACCCTCCCATTACTTGGGATAAATGTTCCATAAACAATATTCTAAGAGTGATATAGTAATAGGGAGATAGTTCCTAGAATTTTGTTCCATCCTTAAAGGACTTTGCAATGTTTTTACAAGTATCTTCCTTTACCCTTGAAGCTGGGGTAAGAAAAAGGAGAATAGGTATCAGATATGCACGCACTTAGGGGGACATATGGGGAGTAGAAGACAAAAAGACTGGCAACAAGGAGAGAGGAGACTCAATTTGCTGATCATAAAATGCTTGGATTAATGGCACATTTGGGCAGTGATATTCTTGTGGAAACATTTCTGCTAAACCTTCTTTTGTAAATTATCAAACTAAGAAAAGGTCATATAAATTGATGCAACTAAGGAAATTCTCTTACAAAGTACAATTTACAAAATACAAAATATGAAGGTGTGTCCTACTCTATATAACTATCTCCGTGTCAAACTCCGGCATCTCTTTTCAGACAGATCAACAGAGAGAACTTAAGCATTATTTATGATGCAGCAATATTCCTTTTACATACTTACACTGATGTTTTTTCCAGCTCTTTGCCAGGTAAACTTCATTCTTATTTCTAACCTATCTCATCATTATCTATACAACCTTTATTTTCTATAAAGTACTTTTCAATATACAGCATTCAGAGTATCTGGAATTCGATTTCTGTATATTATCCTAGTGAACTGCATTTAAACTTTACCTCCCCAAAGACCATTTTTAAACTATCTAAAGTTACGGTCTTTTGAAAAACCTTGGTGTATACTTGTAGTGGTACCTCCAGAGAAAGATCAGAAACGTTCTTAACATAAGAGATTTCCTCCTTCTGTTGGACCACAATCCCCCTAGTTTAGTACTCAGTTCTGGGTACTCCACAGAGGTCAAGAAGCTGTGGGAAGACCGGGAATGCCAAGAAAAAAAAAAACAAGATGGGGACAAGAGGGCAGTATTATTGGAGATCACTTAAGGAAAAACAAGACAAATTACATCCAACCATGATTAAAAATACATTGTCAATAAGAACCTGGATCCACAATGACAGTTCCCCAAAGTCAGATGCAGAGAATACAGAAAGACCCCAGCTTTCTGCCACAAGAGTCTCCACTTGGCTTTGCCCTGGTCAGCGTTTTCATCAACCCCTTGAGATGGACTCAGAGGCAGGATCAGTGAGAATGAGGAGAAAACGACCTCTGGGATGCCCTAATATCCAGGGCAGATGTAAGGGTCAGAAAATTCAGCAGTCCAGAACAAGGAACAGACATAAAGCATGCACACACACAAACACATACACACAAGATTAAATATAAAGTACTGCCCTGGAGCTAAAAACATAAGCTACTCATCTCTAACACAAGGCCTTACCTACAAGCAATTCATGTGACAGACAACTCCAAGGATGACAGCTACATGCTCAACACAGCACAAATCTGTCTCAAAAATAAACCAACAAAACTTGGATTTAAATTTTAAAAAAAATTTTAAAAGAAAGAAAAGAAACCAACAAAAACATCAACCTGGATTATACTAATTAAATTACAGTTCTGAAACCTTCTTAGCATGCCCTGTGCTGGTCACATCCCAACTAAACTGCTTCTCCAAGGACCACATGTTAAAGGTGGCGATGAAAATGGAGACCATTTCTGAAAAGTCAGCATGACTCTGAAGCTCTGAAACCACATCAAGTACCAACAGTTAGACAGACCTGTGGCAGCATAACTCGAAAAAAATGGGCATAACTCTTGCTTATTATCTGAAGATTTACTGTGTGAAAGAAGATAAAATTAGTACTATTAGAGGGCTAGGAATCCACGCAACATGAAAAGCATCTCAATATTAAATTGTTCAAACTGCCTTGAAAGCAAAGGGTTTCCCATCTCTAGAAGGGAAGTTAAGCTGAGGGTGAATTCAATAGCCAACAGGACAGGATAACGACCTGCCGAGAAAGCTTCAAGGACATGTGTCTGTGCCCTTATGGAAGGCTGCCCCAAGCCACTTCCAACCCAAGGCCCTGGAGAGATCACCTACAGCCCCTGAAATACAGAGGGGGGAAAAATTTGAAGCCAGACAAGGAAAATGCCTTTCTCAGGTATCACAATCATAAAATAGCAAAGCCAGAACAAGAGGCTAGTATTTGACACTCTCAGATCCACTCTCTCCATCCTGTTCCATCTTTTCACTCTAAGTATGAGAAGTACGGTCTTCCCAAGTAATCATTCACACTTGGGAAAAAAGAGTTGGAAGATCCCATGGGACAAGTGATTTTCGTTTCTCACTTATTTCTTAGTGTTCAAAGTTACTCAGCACAAGAAACACCAGTCCTCAATGTGCACAGATCCCATACACATTCTTCCACTAAGAATTCAGCTCTGAGAGCTTTACACTGAGAGGATTCAGGTCCTTCAAGCCCACAAAGAGGAATGCCTCACAGTTCAAACCTTTCACCCAATTCAGTAGGTGTTGACAGATTCTAGAAGAGGCAAAGAGGATCTTATTTTTTCCTCTCAGTCAAAAAGACAGAGATGAACTCTGCACTGGCAAAGAAACAGATTTCAGTGTGTAAAAGAAGTAGAATACCAGTGTCAGGAATTTTCTCAATAGTCATATATAAAGATTTAAATCCACAATCACACAAACAGTGTTTTTAATCAAAATACATTTGCAAGTAATAGACTTTTGACTGACTTTTTAAAGATCCATAACACTCGCTCCCTTTCAGCCCTCTGAACTGCCTGCCATTCAGCCATACAAACCAAGGTCATCCTTCCTTTTCTCACTAACAAGCACCCTAATAACAAGAGTCCATAAACTGCTCCCTAACTCGGAGAAAGTTATTCTCAGAACTGCAATCACACAATAGTTGCTCTAATCATAAAAACACAATCTTAACGAACCTCTGCTGCAGCT
Source organism: Enhydra lutris kenyoni (assembly GCF_002288905.1). Classification (NCBI taxonomy): domain Eukaryota; kingdom Metazoa; phylum Chordata; class Mammalia; order Carnivora; family Mustelidae; genus Enhydra; species Enhydra lutris. The sequence goes on along the minus strand of NW_019154134.1, from coordinate 11,862,734 downwards.
CACGAGGTGCCAGATGTTATGCTAAGAACTTTATAGGATCTTGATAAGGTAAATATTATCCCCGTATTATAAATGAAGAAAATAAGGCTCTAAGACATTAAGTTACTTGCCCAAGGTCAGGAGTTACTAAGTGTTATGACCACGCTTCAAACTCCAAACTCCAAGTCCCTACTACAGTTTTCAGCACCATACAATGCTGCCTGCCTACTTACTTGCTCAAGAAGAGGAGTCCTGTAGGCTCCAAACAACTGGAACCACAGCGAGGAATGGGGTACCGAGTTCATTCAAGAGTTTCACAGGGACCAGGTGGCACAAAGTGCCATTCTTTTAAACACTACTGAGATGCAGCTGTGTAACCAGAGACACAAATGGCAGCAGGAGGGACTAAGAGTAGACATGAAAACTTCCTTTACTTTGAAGGTAAGCCTCTAATAGTTACATTAATAATGATCCCATTTTTATTGCTTTGTGTGCTAAGCATTGGAATCAAATTCCTTCACTCTTCCCTCTCCGTGTGAATTAAGTGGATTTGGGTCATACAGCCCATTCTATGCACTTGGGAGTACAGGTGGCAGTAACTCCATCCCCTTCAGAAATCACCTCACGACAGCCTGGCTGGCACCGATGAGCGGCACGTGCCAACATCCCTGGAGGGCCCCCACTGCAGGGCTGAAGATTCACTGCACGTGCACACCAACAAAACGAACTGTCATTTTTCTCCTGAAATGTGGATTCAGTCACAATTGCTACCCCCCAGAGCATTTCACGGGTTCCCTAATAGAACACTCAAAGTAAATTTGATTAATCAAATTTTGTTAGTGGCAAATTTATTCCTAGGTATTTTATTATTTTTGATGCAAGTGTAAATGGACTGTTTTATTAATTTATTTGGTGGTTCAAATACATAGAAATGCAGGTTTTTGTATATATATATATATATATTTTTTTTTTTAAAAGATTTTATTTATTTGACAGACAGAGATCACAAGTAGGCAGAGAGGCAGGCAGAGAGAGAGGAGGAAGCAAGCTCGCCACTGAACAGAGAGCCTGACACGGGGCTCGATCCCAGGACCTTGGGATCATGACCTGAGCTGAAGGCAGAGGCTTTAACCCACTGAGCCACCCAGGTGCCCCTTTGTATATTTTTTTAATCCTGCAACTTTACCAAATTATATTTTAAATGCTCCCAAGAGATTACCTATGTCCAGTTCAAAAATTTAATAAGGAATATTTGAAAGACACTAGAAGGGTCAGTCATTTAAGCCCCCCCCCAAACCCTGTGTTTTCTGAATATTTTTATTCAGCAACATGTAAAAATTTTAACCAAAAACTTAAATTTAAAAAAGTCTAATTAGTTTACATGTGAAGGTAGATTTGTCTCTTTCTGTACTTAAACCAGACTAAATTGACTGGTTAAAATGTTATGCCACTAAAAAAACCTTTTTTAATGTGACAACTCATACTGCCATCTTACATGTGTAATGTATTTTGTAAGCTAAATAAAATGTCTCATTCCCATTTGAATGAGAACATTCAATTCTCACAATAAACCTGTACAATTAGGAGGGAGAAGTGTTACAGGGATAAGTCTGCAAAAGAAGATGAAAGCGACAGAGATAAGTAAGACATCTAGGGCTCAGTGCTCCAAGTGCTGGAGACACAAGCGGAAACTCTACCTTCTGATCCACGCTGCCAAAATCATGTCTGCTCCCAAACAACAGACTTTACCTCTGATCTCATTATATGCAACAGATTTGTAAAAAAGCATGAGCTTTCCAGATTCTTTCATTTCCATACACTGATAGAGAATTCCTTAGACCGACATCTACCCCTCAAAAAAATGTACTTAAAGCTTAGTAAGATATTCAAGTCAACAGCCCACTGACCACCCCCCATAAAGCTTTATTTACTCCATCTGAATAATGTATAAAGGGATAAATTCTCTGAGAACATTTTAATATCAGATTATGAATATAGTCCATCGCCTATTGCTCCTCACTCACAAAACTCAGCTTAAAAGATTAAGTGAATAAAAGGTCTTAATTTACATATTAGAAATTCTAAATCCTAATCTCTCTTAATACATTTTTTTTTTAAATCTTAACTGTTTTTCAGTTTTTGAAAATCCAATTTCTTTTAAAGTCAGTTTTCAAAAAATCAATTAAGTATCTACTGATTTATTACCACGGGTCCAGCCCCACACTCATTTAATCAGTTAAACCATTGATTTTTATCTTAACTCTGATACTGCTTAACTCAGTATTCAAAGATGACACCCTGACAGATCCGTATCTGTGCGCAGGTATGAACTGGGGGGGGGGGGGGGAATCAATGCTCAGCAAACAGTGTTTTTTGGTGCTGCGGAAAGATTGCTCTTCCTCTTTGCGTAGCCTTCAGCGTGTCCCGTGCTGAGCTATCAGGCAAGGCTGGGTAAGGACACACTCTGTGCTACCACCTATACCGGTACCCTTTCACCAGGTTGGACCAGCAGCACGTAAGTTTTGTCAACACTAAGCAGTTACACTACCTGTCTGAAACGGCAACCCCTTTACTAAAGGAGTCTTTCTGCTTACCTTACAGCCCATGATAGCCTTGCTGAAGAGATGAGTCATATTATAAATGCACTCCCTCTACTAGTAATGTTTAGCACATCCCCTACATCATAAATGGGACTTTACTACTCCATGAAATGAGCAAATAGGTTTTCATTTGCTGCTCATGACTATGCCCATGAATCAAGGCACAAGGCTAATTAAAGCTTTGTTTTCATGCCCCACTATCACTAGAAGATCAAGCCCAATTCTCTGTAATAGTACACAAGGCCCACTATAGAGTCTACCATCTCCTCTCCTACTACCACCCTCCTCCAACACTAAATGCACCAGCCATGGAAGCTCTGCAGAATGTGAATCACAAAAAAGATGTAACTGTTTCCTATCTCCACATTTCTGCCCAGGCTTTATCTGCTGTCTAGAATATATTTCCATGCTCCCTAATGTGACCACCTTTCCCTCTCCTAACAGTAAATATCTTGGACAACTCCTCTCATTTTCCACCACCAATTCCAAGTTTCCCCTTCTCTTCTGGAAGCCTTTATAGATCCCAGAAAGAACTGATAACTCCCCCTCAAACAAACCACTCAGAGGGTACTGGGTGCACCAGCAATCAAGCTACATGCTTTGAGGCTGCCTTTCCCCCAAGGTGAGCTCCCAGGAGGGGAGGAAGGGGTTTGACTCAGATTTGCCTTCCTGGTACACACCCAGTGCTGGCACAAATGGAGGAGGACGGCTACTGCTATGTAACCCAGGGCTTAGCTCTCCCAGGAGACTGTTCCCATGCAGGGTTTCCCAGAGGCCAGGCAGTCAGGTCCTAGTTGACTCCCTCATGATCAGCCCTGGAGAAAGAAGAGTGGGCTGGCAGCCCAGGGAGCATGACCAGAGACAAAGACACACTTCTCTAGTGAAGAATACAAGTGGGCTATGCCAGGCAGGAAGGAATGAGGAGGCAAACATGACAACAGCATTTCCACCCATCTGAAGGAAGGAAATTTTTTAATCAAAGAAAAGCTGACCTTTTATCTCCATAAAAGCTTACCTTTTATCTCAATTCATATAGCCGTGTCTCCTATACTCAGCGATAAATTGCTGCTTTGAAGTAGAAATAATTTATTACAACAGAATATGGGCATAAAATAAATAGCCCCAAAATGAAAAAAGTCCTTACATATTCTAATTCAACCTGTCAACAACTTGATCCGGCCCCTATAACTGGGATACTAACAGATCTTGACTCAGGGGCTACTTGCTTTAATTTTATTTATCATACAATAGCTTAGTTATCTTGTTTCCAAGCTGCCTACAGATTAAAAGCAGCATGTTTGAGAAAAGAGTTTTATAAGGAAGAAGACCCAAAAACCCCAAAGTCCAGCAATCTAGACCATTCTGGCTCAGTAAATCTGGACACTGATAGCTACACTCAACCTGAAAAAGCACAGTTGAAGTTTTGGTTTTTGTTTTTTTGTTTTGGTTTGGTTTTTTTTTTTTTTTTTTTTTTTTCAAGATTTATTTATTTGACAGAGAGAGAGATCACAAGTAGGCAGAGAGGCAGGCAGAGAGAAGGGGGGAAGCAGGCTCCCTGCTGAACAGAGAGCCTGATGTGGGGCTCCATCACAGGACGCTGGGATCATGACCTGAGTGGAAGGTAGAGGCTCAACCCACTGAGCCCCCCAGGCACCCCTCACAGTTGAGATTCTTAAATGGGCAAATCATCAGCTTTCTGGAAATGATGAGGACACAAAACTATATACTTTTTAATGTATTGCCACAGCCAAAGTATAGTTATATTTAAAATAAAAGTATATTGGCATTTTCACTTATAGAAATTTGCCCCCAAAATATTAGTGTGCAAGATGAATATGCCAATATGTTTAGTATAGCATTGTTCCCAATAGTGAAAAACCTGAAAACTAAATACCTATCTGAAGGGTATAGAGAAACAGATTATGATATATACATCAAGTGCAACACAATTCAGTCATTTTAGAAGATCATATTCATTGACAGGGGAGGAAAACCACAACAAAGTATTAAGTAAAAAATTAAGACTGGTAAATGGCATGTGTTATACAATTTCACTCTTGTATATGCTCGTGTTATGTGCACATGGACACCCATGCATGCATATTACCAAACTGTTGACAGTGATCATCCAAATTACTAAACTGTTAATAACAACCATGATTTTTACTTCTTCATAATTTTCTATATTGCCTGAATTTGCTACAGAAACACAGATCTTTTCATACAATGAGAACAAAATTATTTTTGAAAGATACAGTCCAGCACAGGCACATCCATCTGAAACACTGGTTTAGAGGATAAAAGAAAAGGGAGAAAAGGCAAGTAGATAAATGTAACTAGCCTGGACACAATCACTAGGTGTTGTTTTTCATCTATCTGCTATAATACAAGAAATCAGCAAAAGGCTACATAGGTGCATCATTGCAAATAATCAATATTAGTAGAAAACACAATTTTGAATGCCACAATATTCAGGCAAGATATTATAAGGATATCTTATATATAGCTCCAATCACCCTATCAATTTAAAATCGTTTCTTAGTTCTATCTGGAAGAAATACTTCATCAAATTTTCATTGTTGAAACACCGTGGGATGTCAGTCTTCAGAAAAATACAATTTTGAAGGACTATACAGTTGACCCTTGCACAATGCAGCGGTTGGGATGCTGACCACCACCCCCACCACACAGCTGAAAATCTACATATAATGTTTAACTCTCCCAAAACCTAACTAAAGAACAACCTACTCCTGATCAGAAGCCCTACCAATAACATCAAATTGATTAATATGTATTTTAAATGTTATATGTATTATACACCATATTCTTAAAATAAACTAAAGAAAATATTATTTAGGAAATCATAAGGAAAATACATCTACAGTACTATACTGTATTTATTGATACCATACATTTATGTCATCTGTTTACAAGATGAACGTATCATCTATCAGTATCTATACCTCAATACTGTCTAATATGATATAAAACACTGTATATATTAGACATATCACTAACACTAGACATCAAAATGAAAAAAACAATGTAAAAAAGAAATTTGTATATATTTACAGATATACTGATTCATGGATCAATAAAAGAAACAGCAATATAACTGCTCTATGACAGTCTAATATAGTTGATGTGATTGTTTCACAGTAGCATAGCATATACACTAATGAGTTAATTGTTATAAAATTTTGATAAAATTACAGTCCTATTCAGAACACAGTATTGGGAACATTGTTACATTTTTAAAACCATTTACCTTTGATGATAGGCTGATAGACATTTCCTCCAATTATGAGAGGCATTCTGTATAATAATGCAATTCTTTGAAAGCAATTATGAGACAGTAAAAAAACTAATATGCTATTAATTTTTTATTAAATATCACTCACCTTAAGCTTATATAAGGATAAGCTATCCATTTCCATATGAGTCCCACACACAATGTTATACACAATTAATACTTGGGTGATGATCTCACACATCTCACATAGTTCTTGCCATACAGTTACTAGATTTCCACGCCAAGACATACACAGACAAAACAGATAAATTCATTAACTGTACAGCATGATGATTATTTACTGTTCATTAAGTGGGAGTGGATCACCATAAAAGTCTTCACCCTAGTCATCTTCACATGGAGTAGGCTGAGGAGGAGGAGGAAGGAGACAGGTTGGTCTTGCTATCTCAGGATTAGCAGAGGTGGAAGAGGTTGAAGAGGTGGGAGGGGGCAGGAGAGACAGGTACACTAGGTGTAACTTCACAGCAATACATAGAAATTTATTTGTCTGACTTTTTTGCTTATTTCTCTAAAAATGCTGCCATGTGGTACCAACATTTGTTTTCATTTCAGCGCCTGTATCATAGAAGAGTCCACATCATAAAGGAAGTCAAAAGCAGTCTTGAGTAACCGGAACCCTTCCGCCCTACTGTCTAATGTCCATTTGTTTTCTGGAACAGCTTCTTCTAGGTCTTCTTCCTCACCGTCTGGCACTTGTTCCAAAGCACTCACCTCCTTCAAGTCATCTTCTGCTAGTTCCTCTGGTGTGGTGTCTATCAGCTCTCAAATTTCTCCGAGGCCTTGAAACCCCCACCTTTTTTGCCATAGCCACGATCTCTTTCATGACTTCCTTGATTGGGCTCTGTGGTTCATCCTGTGAAGTCATGCGCAACATCTGGATACAGTTTTCTCCAGCAGGAGTTTATTGTTTTTGGCGTGATGGTTTTTGTGGCTTTTTCTAAAACAACAATAGCATCTTCAATGATGTAATCCTTCCACACTTTCATGATGCTCTATCAAGATTCTCTTCCACAGCACTGACAATCCCATCCACAGAGTACCATATATAATGAGACTTAAAGGTCCTTATTACTCCCTGGATCTGGAGGCTAAATTCGGGATGTTGTGTTTGGGGGCAAGTAGACCACTTTGATGCCTTCATTGTTTAAGTCATGGGGTTCTGGGTAGCCGGGGGTACTGCCCAATATCAAAAGAACTTTAAAAAGCAGTCCCTTACTGGCAAGGTACTTCATAACTTTAAGGACAAACCATCGATGGAACCAATATAGAAAAAGGGCTCTCACTGCCCAGGCCTTCTTGTTGTACAATCAAAAGACTGGCAGCCAGTATTTATCTTTTCCCTTCAAGGACAGGGAGTTAGTAGTTTTATGGATAAGAGCCATCTTGATGATAAATTCAACTGCATTTGCACAAAACAGTAGATTTAGCCCATCCCTTCCTGCCTTAAATCCTTGTGTGCACTTCTCTTCCTTACTATTAAATGTCCTCTGCAGTATTTCCTTTTCCAGAATAGGGCACTTTTGTCCGCATTAAAAACCAGTTCACAGGCAGGTATCCTTTCACCTCAGTAATTTTCTTAATGGCATCCAGGAACCCATCTGTTACCTCTGGTCAGCAGAACCTGTTTCTCCAGTTATCTTGGCATCCCTCAATCAAACCTTTCTAAAATTATCAAACCATCCTTTGCTGGCATTACATTCTCTACCTTTAGATCCTCTATCTTCGTTTTGCTTTAAGTTGTCATATAATGACTTCCCTTTGCAAATCCTATTGAGAGTCTATAGGAGTATCTTTCTTGCAGCAATCCTGCACCCACATAAAAGCTGCATGTTCAATATGAGATGAAAAAGTTTTTTGCAAAAAATACAAGGTTTTTGTGCCTATGGCATACCTGCAGCATGGGTTATTTCCTTTTCTCTTTTTTTACAGTGGTCCTTATTCATTTATCTTGAAATGGTGGGCAACCATAGCTGCAGACCTCAATCTGTGCTAGATATTAAGCAAGTCCATGTTTTCTTATAATGCCATAACTTTTCTGTTTCCTGAGAGCACTTTCAGCATCACTAGTGGCACTTTGTATGGGTACCCTGATGTTATGCAAGGTTTACAGTATTGCACTAAACATGAAAAAATTCACAAGAACCACGAGATCACTTTTTACTGCAATACATAATTTACCAGAGAGAAGAAGTGCTCACAAGAAGATTAGTGTCACCCAGTGTCTTAACCAGACACTTGCAACACTTGAGCTCAGTGCAAGAGCAACAAAAAGTGTCTACAAAATTATTATAGTAGTATAGTATGTACTATAGTTCAATTTGTATGGTTACGGTTTAATAATACATCTTTCCATTTATGTCTCTCAACTGTGAATGATGCCACATACAGTCTGTGTGCATAAGCTTTGATAAATTTTAACTTTTATAATAGATTCGTGTATATTTTATGGTAGTAAATGATAAACTAACATCTACACATATTTTATGCAATCATTGTATACCTCTCTCTTAATTTTTTTAATATTTCTAGGTTATGCAGTTCATCTGGAGTTTGCTCAAATTGTCACAAATCTCCAAAACTTTTCCAGGATAGTAACTGAAGAATACCCATGTATAACTGGATCCACAGAGTACAAACCCACGTTACTAAAGGATCAACTATACTACTTTGGATCTTGCTGCCCAACTGACAATACTCATCCGAAAAAATTTTATCACACAGGACCTCTCCAAAGAAAAGGGCAAAGACAGGGTGGAGGGGAAGAGCACAAGGGAATGGGAATTTCCATTTAACTTAGAAAAAAATTCTGAAAAACAGAAAAAAATATTACTTTCTTATAAGCACAGATTTAATAATGGAGAGGAATAAGGTATCCAAAGGCATCTGAACACCCCCCCCCCCAAAATTGAAATTTGGGCACAGTGCTGGTTCACATTTCTGAATTCTAATATTTTTCCCTTTATGAAAGGCAGAGAAGGATAAAGAAATGTTAATTATAGTAACCTCCTTAGTCAAAATGAATAACCCTAGAGGAAAAGAAAAACTTTTGAAAATAAATACGGTAAAAAATTGTGAAATGTCATACTCTCTTCATTATAGCAGACGAGCTGCCCTTGAATTCTTTGGGGAAGGCAGGACATACTGTAAGTAGACAGGGAGACTGTCAGGCAGGCCGGCCAACAGCATGTCAAGGAAAGGAGAGAGAAAATGAAGATGAGGAAGGACAGGAGCTCTGTAGCAAATGAGATGAAAGAACAGAAAGAAAGAAAGAAAGAAATCAACTCTAACTCATGCTGCAGATGCCCTGAAGAAATGTCATTAGTGACACATTCTCATTATAGAAATTCCCCAGAGTGGTCAAGGGACTTGCTTTTTTTTTGCAGTTTCCAAATCAAAAACTAGATGCACCTTTTATACATCAAGGCTAGCATATATACACTATGTGGTTACTCTCTACCAAGCATGTCCTCCTCAAGATACATCTGTGGCCTGCCATAACCTCTAATGACAGCACTGACAGTTGCATGGAAGATTGACACAGACACAGAATAGATTTATATGTCAAAATTGTATTCCAAGACTCTTAAACTGGGGTTTTTTCCTCCATAAGATAGTTCCCAAATGCATTTAGTCTTTGATTCATCACAGACTTTTTCATTTCCATATCTTCTCCATTAAGTTGTAGAGTTCTTAAAGCTCAAAAAAAGTTTACTTCCATTTTAGTATACAAGCATGGTACTACTCGTCTCAGGCGAGGAGAGCCTACCTCAAGGGTAGGAGTGGGAGGAGTGGGAGGAGCCCTCCAGAGCACACAGTGTGCCTCAAGGGCAAGAGAAGAGACCAAAGTTCTCCCGACAGACTCCCGACTTTCATCATTTTTTCACCTTTCTCTTCCCCAAATAAATTTGGGGACAAGTATTCCAGTGTGCCAAAATGGATTTATGGGTCTTCAAGTGACAAAGAATGAAAAAACAATGATCTACAATGATTCAAAAAATAGGCTAAAGGCATCTTTTTGTTTACTGCAGAACCAAATTCAGAATTTACCCATTTTGACTGTGAAATTGTCAATTTCACAATTATTCCTCCTTCTATGTAAACAGTTAGAAATCCACTGTAATTCCCTAGGAGCAAAATATCCAAAATCACAATTCTAACCCAAGTCACTACACAGGGAAGTGGTTAAGAGCGTGAAATTTTTTGAGCCACTATGGTAGGCTCAAATTCCAGCCCTGCCATTTAGCAGGTATGTAACTGTGAACAGGTTACTTAATGCCTGTACCTCAGTTTCCTTATGTATCTCTTAATTTAAGTAAATTAATATACAGAAACTCATAGAACATTATGTAGAACTTACTATAAAAGTAATGGCTGTTGGTGCTATTATTACTGTCGTCACTGTCCAACAGGTTTACCATGAGCATTTCAACTGAACCTCTCCTAGAACAGCAACGTCACTGCTAAAGCATTCCAAGTATTTCTCAATTTCAAAAGAACAGTATAAAACCAAAATGTTTCTTTCATCTTAAAAAACATTTTGGTATGTGGGGAGCTATTCAGTTAGTAGTGGTTTTTCAAGGAGATGGGCTCATCAAGCAAACTTTTATGTGACCTGTTCCCTCTTCCACCTTTCAGAGGGGAAAAGGAAAAGGATGAGATGGTCTGGGAGGCATTTGGGGGTTTTTTTGTTCTGTTTTTCAAAGAGTAGCACTGACTAGCCATTTATTCAAACTAGTTTTAAATACATTTGTAGTGTTCAACATGTGAAGGACTTTTGCCTTATAGCTCTAGAGTACAGACTATTATAACCACCTAATTAATTTTATTTTTTTTTTTAAAGATTTTATTTATTTATTTGTCAGAGAGAAAGAGGGAGAGAGAGCGAGCACAGGCAGACAGAATGGCAGGCAGAGGCAGAGGGAGAAGCAGGCTCCCTGACAAGCAAGGAGCCCGATGTGGGACTCGATCCCAGGACGCTGGGATCATGACCTGAGCTGAAGGCAGCTGCTTAACCAACTGAGCCACCCAGGCGTCCCATCCACCCAATTAATTTTAAAAAGTACTTTCTTAATCCATAACTTCTACATTTGAATCCTAAAAGTGTTGTCTTAGCCCTTTATTCTATTTGCTACATTCAAACTGTAAGAGACTATTAGTCACAGAAAACAAACTGAGGATTGCTGGAGAGGAGCTGAGTGAGGGGAATGGGATAACTGGGCGATGGACATTAAGGAGGACATGTGACGAAATGAGCACTGGGTATCATTTAAGACTGATGAATCACTGACCTCCCTCTGACACTAATAAGACATTACATATTAATTAAATGAATTCACATAAAAAAATAAATAAAATATCCCATTATTCTTAATATTGCAGGAATGTTAATTAACATAATCCTAAATTTCTCCGGCATGAGGCAGGAAAGAACAGAAAATAGACACAGTCCTGGTTTTCAGGCAACTTCTATAAACGTATGGCTGGTTTTGGGCAGGTGTCAGATTTACTGTATCTTATTATTAATACTACCCATTTGCTGATTTGGGGGATGTAGAGAGATCTCCCAAAAGCAAATGACAATCTACTGCAGAAAAACTATTATCCTCAAGCAACCATGGGTAAAGTAGCAAATTCTCAAAAATCAGAACAAACCCCTTTGAACTCTACATAGTGCTCATTATTAATATCATTAAATAAAACAATAAAAGCAAATGCTCCCTTGTGAAGAGTCACAGCAACTAAAGATAAAGGCGTCTGTCATCATTGAGTTGCACAGAAAGAATGTGGTAAGAGCAAATGGAAGAAAAGCCTCAAAAGTCAATCACGATTTTGTTGAGATATAAAAATAAAGGAAAATGAGAGCTAGCAATGTTTTTTAAGAAAGTAAGATATTCAAAGGTATGAAAAACATTTTTAAAATCCACACACAAGGCTTTTAAGACAGGGAGATTAACCTACAAGTTGTTGAATTATTTTGCTTAAGCATACACGTTTTTAGAAACTTCAGAATCACGAAACCTATTCCTGATTAGCAACACTCAAGTTTCCAGCTGCCTTTACATTTGTTCACTTTGTCAAAGCCCTAATTCTATACCAAAGCCTTTTGTCCTACTCAAATGCCAGCTCAGCTCACCTTACTGGAAAGGCTCTTCTGGTTCTGTCAGCTGTGCCCATGATAAACAGCTGGGAAGTATGGAAGAAACATTAACTATTGACTGAAAAAGTGTGTGGACATGGAGTTTTACCATTTGTTACTGAAGAGGTTATAAAAAATGTAAATCCAAAAAACAAAATTAAAAAAACTATTCATTGCTCCACACCTGCTCAGAAAAAGTTACAATCACCAATTCAAGTAAAATAGCCACAGCTCAACTAAAGGAAGTATTAATCCTTGTTTGAAGGGGTGAGGGGGAGGAGACCCTGCCAAAGCACAAAGGCAAAGGCAAAATCACTCAGAAGCAGGAAGAGAAATGTCCACTGATGTACTGAGGATAAACCAAAGGCCTCTGAGGGGTCTGTGTCTCCTTGATGCAGTACTTGAAACAAACAGCAAGCTCAGGGCACAGACATCAATCTGGAATGTAGGCAGAACTTTTCACAACTTCAAAGCATAAAAATGTGTTCTCAATTAGAATGTGTAATATATAAATGCCAAATTCAGACTGGACCTCAAATATTTACCATCTTTAGCAATGTCCAATTGCCAGGCAACACTACCACTGTTCCCATTATCTCCTCAGCCTGTCTGTGGCCGCCACTCCAAGTGCTGTGCCTATGAGGAGGGACTTCTGAGTGAGCGCAGTAAATTACATCCAACCAGGCACCAGTCTAGGGTATTTGCTGCTATTCAAAAGACAGACAGCCAGGTTAACTGCTCTGTAAAACCCCAGGTAAGGTGGCATGATCAACAAGGCTAGCAAGAATTATGCATACCTTTCTGCCAATGGGGTACAGCGGCTGAGAACTGGTTCTCAAAAGAACTGAGATGCAGGTGGATTGTCAATGATGGAGCCAAATAAACTACTCTGCCTAGTTCTCCGAGACATAATATGCTGTACAAAATATGTGCATTCCATCATGAAACAATGGAGGAAGACGAGCATTAATGCTGATAAAGCACCAATGCACTGGCCTATACACAAGACATAAATTATCTCAATTAACACAGCTGAGGCCCAGAGGAGTTAGGTAACTTGCCTGGGTCACAAAAGTAGTTAAGTCTATACCATAATCTGAACTCTGATCTGCTGAACTACAATGAAAATGTTCTATCAAATCACAATGCCTTTTATTATTCTTCTCCTCATTACACTGTCCCAAGACAGTTACGCTTCCACTCTAGGCATCTATAAAGGTGGCTGAAAACTTAAAAGGACCTAAGCATTTCCCTGACAGCTCAGCAGTATACACTGGGTTGGAACAACTCCTTTAAACACTAAAATGTTTCTATTTTTACCACTTTCAATGAAAATCTTTCTCAAAATGTATAGCTGCCTTCTTAAACATAATACACCAACTACCACTAACAGTAAGTATGTCACGTCATGTCCATGGTACTGTACCATTTGGGATGAAAGACGCAGCTCATCTTCCAGATGGAAGGGACTACACAGACCTTCAGGTCAAACCCCGTGACTACAGGATCTCGTACATAAGATTCATCTATGGTAGAGATCTAAAGTGTTAAAAACATGAAAAGAAAGCCATTTACATGTGGCTCATTGGATATAAAATTTATTTCAGCAGTTTTGAGGACACAAAGGTTCTAACATGTCATCTAAATTCAAAGTCACTCCACCAACACTTGAGTTTCATCCCAACAAAGAGAAATAACGCCCACCACAGCCGAATTGGTCACCTTCAGCCGAAAAGTGGTCAATCTTCACTTTTCTTAAACCCTGTAATCTCATGATTTCATATTCAACTGGACAATAGTAAAGCAGCTGTTCATAAGGTTGTATAGGGGTGGTGTTATTCTTCTACCCTTTGTGACTCTTTCCTCCCTGCCTACATTCACAAAGCTATGTACACTTTTCACTACCAAACTTGTTCTAAAAACTTAGGATCATCTGAAAGACTTTTTATCAAGAAAGATCAGGGGCACCTGGGTGGCTCAGTGGGTTAAGCCTCTGCTCAGGTCGTGATCTCAGAGTCCAGGAATCAAGCCCCACATTGGGCTTTCTGTTCAGCAGGGAGCCTGCTTCCCCCTCTCTCTCAGCCTGCCTCTCTGCCTACTTGTGATCTCTCTCCCTCTCTGTCAAATAAATAAATAAACTCTTCAAAAAAAAGAAAAAAGAAAAGAAAAGAAAAAGATCACAGATTCTCTGTTTTAGCAAGAACATTCTAACAGTGTAAACCCAATCCCTATCTGGCAAATTTTTAAAGTATCATTAAAGTAGTAGTTTTTCCTCAGAAATACCACTGACTTTAGCATCATTTTTTCCTATTTTCTAAATAAGGTGATTATATTACTTAAACCTGTGCCCAAAACCACTGGCATGTGTAAGAAAACGTTCTTATACATCATTAGGTACCAGATTAAAATAAGAAATGTTACAATAATACTGTTACACTAGAGTCAACCTTTCCCACGCAAAACAGAATCACAATTTCACTTATGACTACAGCTAACTGTTAGAGTGAAAAGAAAGTCACCATCCTCCAACCCCATCCTCGGCCTTTCACTATTCCCCCACCTCCCTAAAATGAAGGTGCAGATCCAAGCTGCCCAGAAGATCTTTAACCTAATGGGGAAGGGACCTCTTGTCAGCTGCCTAGTCTCTTTGCTGACTACAGAGTTCTTGGAGCACTACGCTCGAAACATGTAAAGAAAACAAAATTCTAAACAGAAACAAAATATAGCGTGTCAGAAACTTTTTAAAAAAAATAGGATAAACCGGGGCACCTGGGTGGCTCAGTGGATTAAAGCTTCTGCCTTCGGCTCAGGTCATGGTCCCAGCGTCCTGGGATCCAGCCCCGTATCAGGCTCTCTGCTCAGCAAGGAGCCTGCTTCCTCCTCCTCTCTCTCTGCCTGCCTCTCTGTCTACTTGTGATCTCTGTCAAATAAATAAATAAAATATTTTTTTAAAAATAGGATAAACTCATTTTAACAGAATATGTAAGTTACATTTTCAAATAACAGTCTCAATCAATAAGCACATTATTTTCCCTGTGTGTCCATACTTTTTGGATACACTATTTACTGTTATTTCAGATTAAGAACTGTATCCATTGCTTTGAATTCAGAGAAACTTTACCTGGAAAGGTGTTTGGAAGTTAAAGAAACTATCCTGGGCATGTAATGTGAAAGTAAAACTAACATGCTGTTTAAAAATAAGTCTATGTTGGGGCGCCTGGTGGCTCAGTGGGTTGGAGCCTCTGCCTTCTTCCCCCTCTCTCTGTCTCTGTCTGCCTCTCTGCCTACTTGTGATATCTGTGTGTGTGTGTGTGTGTGTGTGTGTGTGTGTGTGTGTGTGTGTCAAATAAATAAATAAATAATCTTAATTTTTTTTTTTTTTAATTAAAAAAAGTCTGTTTCCTGAGTTTTTGGATAACCTCTATTTCAGTTCATTGCAAATTAGCTCTTTAATTTCCTGCCTACCCCGTCATCCACCCCAAACACCACATTTCTTTCTACACAAAGGCACCCTAACTTTAATGCTTTTGGTATACCACTTTAAGGAAACTGATGGGGGCAGTGGGGGGCGGTGGGGGGGGGAACCCTGCTAGAGAAAGAGAGAACTGTTGGCTCTATTAGACTCCAGTAATTCTGTCACGTTCTGCTGTGCAACTACAGGCAAGTACCTAATCATATATTGAAAACACATCTCAAGATTATCCATGTTGATGGGAGTGTCAAAAGCAAGAGCAGTAGCATACTCACATAACCCCTGTGCAAAAATATCAGAGAAAAGTTGAGGTGGAAAGGCATTATCTCTTTTGGCTCCAAATACAGATGTGTATTCTGGCTCTTTTATCACCAAATGACTGCTAACTCCACGTAGAGTGAGGGAGAAGGTACATAAGAAAGCACACCAAATCAACCACCACCAGACACCCTTGTCTATCAAACTAACAAAATGCTACTTAGTCTTGGTTGCATTCATCTGGAACAGACAAGCTTTTGGCCTGAATTCCAGTGCTCATTTTCCTAGCATGTCCATATCACTCTACTTTCTATCCCTCAACAAAGGAACAAAAAGTTTAGCAGGTGGACCTTTACTAGCCTAACACATGTTAGTTACAACCAACTTTATCTGTTATGGAGAAAGATATCTGCATTCCACTTCTCCATGAAAAGCCCTAGTAAATTTTACATTTGTTTTGAATGAATTGTATTACATTTATCCATGCAGTAAACTATATAATGCACGTCGATGAAGGGATCTCCGCACTCCACACTATAGGAATGCCTCAACCGCTGAAGAAAAACAGTCCTTCTCATGGCACTCATTTGACCATATGCAGTTCCAGCCGAACAACAGGGAAAAATATCTTACTCTGCTGATCAAAGAGATAGTATACTGTATGTTGGTATTCTACAGCCAAGAGGCCACATGTCACAGACTAGAACAAAATAAACTACAGCAATTTTCTGTTCACCACTGAGACATGTGTGTGCCTTCCTTCATAGTTTAAGATGAAGCCATAACATCCATCACAATGTTAGTTACTTTGAGTTCTTTGTCCAAGACATACGTACATTACTCTAAGTAAATTCAGTATCATACACAAAAGAAAATTTTGGAGATGATTTTCACTTTAAAAAAATTTTTTTTTAACTTTAAAAATGGTATTCTTTAAATATAAGTCCTGGAATAACTCATACCATAAGGAGCAGTAGAAGGCTACGTGTTTATGGACACACACAAGAGTGTGCACTTGTGCCATTCAAAGCTACGGACTTGTAATCAATCACTGGCACAAAAACCAAAGGGAGCAAAACTCAACACTGAAGAAGACTTAATGGTTTAGTGCGTAGAAGTATAATCTCCCTAGGTGCAAGTGAACATTTTCCAATAAACAAATACTTCTTCAGTACCTACTCTGTGCCAGAAAATTCTAGCCAACTCAGCATTTCCTGCACTTCCACCCAAAAAGGACTCCAGACCATACAGAGAATGCTGACCCTGATGTGATACACTCCATACCCTCAGGTTTGTCAAGATCTGAAGTCCTAAGAGCTGTGAATGGATACTACAGTGCTAGTACTTTCCAAAACTAGATTGAAGTATGGTAAGAAAACCATCCTAGAGATACTGTTACAAACACTTTCTGGAGCTCTACTTTCACCAGAAGACTTGACTACTACTAGATGTCCGAATGCTGGGAATAATTTAAAGTTCTACAAAATCCAGTGTGAGGAAGTGATAAAGAGAACAAACTAGTTCCAAGGCTATTTAAAATCATAAAGAATAAACAAAGCCATTTTCTGGTCTTAAACATCACACAAAAGAGGCTCTCGACAGTTTTGTTTACTATCAGGCGTAACCTGACGTTTGCATTGCTAATAGTCGTTTTTCAAAGTGTGCTCATACTCTTAGTTCCTTTTGAATAGCAGTAACCAGATCTCCTACCCGCCCTAGGACCAGAACATGCTAATAACATCAACATGCAGCTAAGCATACGTTCATGTTTGGTCTGTCACCTGAGTAGAAAATTTCTTGTAGGAGGAAATTTCTTTTCTTGAGAAGGCATTGTATATAGGAAGGTTCATACTGCTTTGTCCTAGTATTCACTTGATATTCAATAAGGGCAGGTCCAAATACAATGTATTCCTCCTTAAAGACATCCCCCCACAAGGCAAACACCAATAGAAATGAAAAATCCCCCTAAAAGAGCTGTTTTTCAGATATGCAATAGAATAAAAAGGAGGGTTCCATTGTTTGTGGTGTCAAATTGTTTGTCTCCATACAGTGATCAACCCAGAGCTAGTCGAAAGACACTCTGGAAAAACAAAACTGTAAAAGGGAATGGATTACTCGACCACAAGTAAATCCTTACAATTTTAAGATGACAGTGTACTTCTGTGCAGTCGTTTAGACAATAGAGTTTTAAAAGAAAAGAGAAGAAATAAAACACACTTCACAAATCCAAAAGATCATTCCCCAGAAAAAGAATTCCCTTCACAAGGTCTAGTCCAAGGAACTACAGCAAGAAATAACATTTCTGAATTGAGAAACTGAAGATACAGACTTAATGTTAACATCCCAACTGTTCTATATCCACCCTTCTAATTTTTATTTGATTTTTACTATGCCTTAAACCTGAAAAAAATTTTTGAAAGGGTCTGCTTGTCCCCCAGCCTCCCTCAAAGCAACTTAAGGCTTCTTGTGAATCCTTCCAAAGATGTTATATGCACATAGATACAAGCAACATAAATGCTTGTATATCTATTCTCCTCTCTATTCAAATGGCAGCATAACACACACTACTTTACATCTTTTTTTTTTTTCCATTTAACGAATACCTACACCATTTCATGTCAGTACGGTTTTCCTCATTCTTCTTTACAACTGCACCATATTCCATTATGTGGGTGGACCATAATTTACTTAGCCAGTCTTCTATAATGAACATTCAGGTTGTTTCCAGTGTTTTGCTACTATAAACAATGCTTTGATACACTATTTCACTTCGATTTAGCATACTTCATTTCAATTCAGCATACGTTAAATTCCTAGACATAGAACTTGGGTCGAAGAGGTGTGTACATTTGTAATTCTAATGTATACTGACAAATTATTTCAATAAATACTGTTCCAATTCATAATCCCACCAGCAATGTATGAGCATCTGCATGTATCGCCACACCTATGTTAACAATGTGTTAAATTTTTATTTTACCAATGTGACGGGAGTTGTTTTAAAGTGGCATCTGATAGTTTTAATTTACATTTCTTGGGAATGAGCACCTTTAAATTTAATGCCATTTGTATCTTATTTCTCCATACATAACCTTTGCTCATTGTTCTACTAAACTGATGGTCTTTTTTCTTACTGATCTATAGAAAAATTTTATGTATTAGGAAAATCTGCCTCTAATCTTTGATGAGTTAAATGTTTTTTCAACTTATCTTTGACTGTGTTAGTTTTTGATATGCAGAAACATCCTTTATTTTTAATAAAGTCTAACTTAAAGCTCTTTTTCTTTTATTGCCTCAGAGTTATACATCAAAGTTGGAAAAACCCTCTCCATTATTAACTTAAAAATCTCTTATTTAGTGCTATTTCTTTTGTAACTTTGCTTTTTAAATTTTTTTTTAATTTTTAAAAGATTTTATTTATTTATTTGAGAGAGAGAGAGAGCATGCACACAACCAGAGGGCAGGGACAGAGGGAGAGGGAGAAGCAGACTCCCCATTCTGGGCTCAGTCCTAGGACCAGAGGATCACCACCCGAGCTGAAGGCAGACACTTAACTGATTGAAGCACCCAGGCACTCCTGCTTTTTAAATTTAAAGTGTGATCCACTTAATATTCATTCTGGTAGAAGGATGAATTATAGATTCCACTTTATTTTTTTTCCAGATGGCTCCCCAGTTATGCCAATACCATTTACTGAGCCACCCAGGTGCCCCTAGCCAATACTATTGACTGAATAAATTTTTATCACTAATTTGAGATGCAATTTTACCATGTCCTGTTTTACAGTTTTACTGTACAGTTTTAATTAATGTAGCTTAATAATATCTTTCAATATCTTCTAGGGCTGGTTCTCTCATTACTCTTTTTTTTAGAATGTTCCTGGCTATTATGTGTATGCAGGTTTTTATATTAACTTTAGCATTTGTCTGTCAAGCCAAAAAAACCCTCTTAAAATTTTTATTGGGGTTACTTTTAATTCATAAACAAACTTGGGGAACTTATTTATCTTTAAGAAACAACCCCAATACCTGGCAATTTTGTTCCGAGTATTAATGGTGTGATTCTAGACAAAGCCAGAACACTCTTGTTTCATACTAGCATGTCCCCAATCACAAAATGATGGTCTTTTTCAAAGGTAATGGCGGTGTTTGCCATTAACCTTCCTCCTACAGACACAAGGGTTGTATGAAAAATGTACGAATGCCAGAAGTACTGCTAAAAAAGCACATTCACTGGGCTTATCCATAAATTAAACATAAATGGGAAATTATTCCATGGTCACCATATGTTTTCTTAAAATGGAAAATAAAGACACAAGTGTAAAGAACTGAAAAAGACCTCTACAGATGATCCACACCAGGTTCTAAGCAACCTTTTCTTCAAAAACATATCACTCCTATCATAATGGTTTATTTTATGGACTGTTTCCTAATTTCCCATTCAAAGGACACTCTAAATTGGAAAATCATGTCCATTCTACCCCAGCATTCCTATGGAATTGTTACCACATGTATAGTATCTTTTACCATCATGTAGTTGGAAGCAAAAGCAATGATGGATACAAGCAAAAAGTTGAGAGAAGAGTATTTTATATTAACATGTACAAATTGTAACACCTTAATAACATGCACTATCTCATTTGATATACATATGCCTAAATATGAAAATAACAAAAATAAAGAACAGTAATTTTGTAAGAAGAATTTTAAAACCATCTCTACTATATCCTGTAATTTTAATGTCACACATCCTAGATATCAAGGGAAATACATTCTCTCTGCCAAAAGGTGGGGGGAGCTAGGTATGAGATTAAAGGTGTATGCAGGACCAGTTCACAAAGAGCTTTATAGACAACAGTAAGAAGTTCAGACTTTAGTCTTACAGGAATTTTAAACAGGAAAAGAACATAACCATGGCTGCTTTTTTTTTTTTTTTTAAAGATTTTATTTATTTATTTGACAGAGAGAGATCACAAGTAGGCAGAGAGGCAGGTAGAGAGAGAGGAAGGGAGGGAAGCAGGCTTCCTGCTGAGCAGAGAGCCCGACGCGGGACTCAATCCCAGGACCCTGAGATCATGACCTGAGCCGAAGGCAGCGGCTTAATCCACTGAGCCACCCAGGCGCCCCACATGGCTGCTTTTTAAAAATTATCTGCATACAATATAGAGGATGGGTTAGTTGTAGTATGGCACAGGAAGATAGAGAAAAAGTTATTTTAACAAACCAGACCAATCATGGGTTGGACTTAGGGTAATAGCAGTAGGGATGAAGAAAGGATTTGTTTTAGAGATACTAAAGAGTTAGAAATGGTAAGACACTGATGGCTTGAACTCAGCAGATAATGGCACCATTTGAAGAACTACGGGACATATATGAAAAGGCAGGTTTGGAAGGAAAATAGTAAGTTTGAGGCACAAGTGTGGCAAGCAAGTAATGACTTCCAGTAAACAGACTACAGACTCCTGGAACTCATGAGAATAAACATTTTCATGCTGGCATGTAGAGTTTTGAGAATAGGTAAGATGAGGAAAAGGGCCCAGAAAAGTACACAGAAGGTGACCCAGCAAAGAGGACTATTAACCAGAGAGGCAAGAGGAAAACCACAAAGGCGTGGATTTACCAAAGTCAAGTAAAGACTGTGTTACAATAAAGAGCCGTCAGGTCAGCTTTGTTGGGTGTTGTTCAGCAGTCAAATAAGATAAAGAATGAGAAGAGCCCACTGCATTTAGTGACACTGGTATCGGTAACAGCTACAGCTTCAGTGGAGTAATGGGGCAAAGACCAGAGTGCAAAGGACTGAAGAGTTAAGTAGAAGGTGAAGAAATGGAGTGTTATCACTCCTTCAAGCAATTTGGAGGGGAAGAATGAATGAAATGGGAACAATGAGTGTCAAAAGATAATTTTTTTTAAAGATTCTGTTTATTCAAGAAAGAGAGGGAAGGTTGGGAGAGGGGTGGCTTGGAGCAGAGGGACCGAGACAAGCAGACTCAGAGCTGCTGAGTGGCTGAGCACTGAGCACAGAGCCAGAGGCAAAGCGGATCCCAGGACCCTGAGATCTTTACCTGAACCAAAGGTTTAAGTGACTGAGCCCACCTAGGCACCCCAAAGGAGAATTTTTTTTAAGGTGAAAAGTCTTCCCCGTTTTTCAATGGTATTTATGCACAATAGTAGTAAGGAAAAAGAATAATTCCTTCCTTTCAATGATGCCCCCAAATTAATACAGGAAACAAACTGGATTGCTGCTCATTTCAGAGGATGGTCTGTCTTATTAAGGCAGTGAGAAATATCAGTCATCAATAAATGGAATTTATCTGCTCCTAAAGATAAGCTCTAATATATCAACAAAAAACAATAAATCTCTTAAAAAAAAATCCAAAAAATTTTTATGCAGACATTAAGAGTTCGTAAGAGGTCTGCTTACATTTCAATTATAACAACTTTAGGATGCTCACATCAAAACAGAATATGGAATTCAAAGTTCATATTCCTAATGTTCAACTAGTACTCAGAAACAATCACATGAAGGAAAATAATATGTAAATCCAATACCTCAAGTTCCTCTGATTCTTCCTCAGATTAAAGGTTTTACAGATGCCTTGAAATAAAAGGAATCTGATGATTTCATGAATGGTTTGGTTATTTACACCCCTTGAGGCTCATACACAGCACAACTAATGGTTCTGCCTTGAGGCAAGAGATTTAACATATCACCCTCCTAATTGCTCCCTGGACACTACACAATGCCACATGTTTCTGAAGTACAGATTCCTATATAAAACCCATCTTTAGGGAAAAAAAAGAAAAAAAAACTCAAAGATATAAATCTCACCAAATACTCCTGAACCAGTACAGTAGTTTATAATATCCAAAACTTAACAAATCACCACGCCAAACACTAGCTAATATACCTAACAAATTTTGGTTCTCTGACCGGGTTCTTTCTAAAATAAAAATGATTTAGGTGAAAACATTAACAAACTTCTGAACATTTAGTTGTACTACCAATAGAGTGCCATTTTTAAAATTTCAAATGTGAGAAATTTCATTCCTGAAGAATGTCTCCTATGCCTTTATAATAAGCACAGACACTTGGGAAAAGTCACCCATTTTATAAGACCTTAAAATATAAAATAAAACCTTGGTAAAGAGATAAAAGAATTTCTTAAAAGAACAAAAATAGAACAGAGTATTAAACTTCTGGAAAAGTGAGAAATATTCTCTATATTTAGAAAAGAAATCACAATGGAAAATCATTTAAATTCCAAAAACAAATTTTTTTTTAATCTTACAAATGTCCAAAACTGGCAATTAAAATCTTCGTGAGACGACAGCACCTGCCCAACATTCCCCATTCCTGAGGGCAGATGCAAGGTCTGGGGTGAGCCATCTGTCTCTAGAGCTCATGCTCTCCACCACTGTGCCCCTTTACCCAACCTTCACCAACAGGTGAAGAGCATAGGAATAAAATTCATGAACGAGGAAATGTGACGAATAAGTAACATATGGGAAAATATTTAACTAGCCGAGTAACCCAAAATTTTCACATTAAAACAACAGGTAACTTGATTTGGGCAAACTTTTGATAACTTGCTAAATCGGTAAAAATATAAAACCACAATAACATCTAGAACTGAAAACTGGTGTGTGAAACTGGAAAGGAATATGGCAATATGTACAAAAAGCCATAAAAACATCTATAAGCCCTTTAGTCCACAGTTTCCCTCTTCTAAAAGTCAACTCTAAGGGAAGAAAATTAAAATATGGACAGAGTAGAGGAGGATGCTTACTTCACAGGCATAAAGATGCTTTTCTGACAATTAATAAAAAAATGAAAACTTGGAAACAAACTTTGTGTTCAAAATAAGAAAGTGGTTATGTAAAATATGGTAACTCCGTGGTTTATTATGTATATAACAAGGAAAATGGTTTTCATATACTGTTAAACCACAAAGAGCCAGATACAAAAATGTGCAGATGATGGAGACCCTTTTTTAATCCACAGGAAAATACAAAAAAGAAAAACACTAAAACTGACTATGGTTGGTCAATGTGATGGAATGGATTTCCCCCCCCCCCGCCCCCTATTCTGCAAAAGTTCCAAAATGCAGTTTAATTACTTCTATCATTTTAGTAAAACTTTGAAAAATGGATGATTCACAGAGAATTTGCAAATTTACAGTATAAGAACAGAACTCGAAAGTGTTGACATTCTTTCCCAAAAATGAAAAATAAAAGTGCAACAATAAAGATGCCTCAGATACTTTGTTCTATATGATCCAAGTTCCACTGTACAGATGTTGCAAAGAACAGCTGATCGTGGGCCTACTTAGGGTCTTAGAAGTTATTTCTCTAGTTATATTATTTTAAAAGCAGTCGGAAAGCCATTTGAATTTGAACTGGCGTGTTTTATTGCCTGATTTATGCTACAGCCTCCATGCTCTATTTTGGGTTTTTGTGGGGGATTTTATTGTTTAGTTATTGTTGTTGTCAACATTTAACAATATTTTAAAATCTTAATAATGTCTCCTCTACTAGACTGGCAGTTCCTGAGACCACAGGAATTTTATCTTAATTTAGCAGAGTGGCTGGTTCTTACACAAGCATATAGAACTATGCTTGAGGAGGAGAAAAACTAAAGTGCCCTAAGTCAGGATAATCACAAATCTCAACTCAAGTAAGCACATATACATAGACTGCCCAAATCCTACGGTATGAAAACATTCCTGAAAGAGCTGGATGGGCTACTCAAAGGACTAAACCAAAAATGCCAGCCAAACCTCCCTGTCACCTACGCCTGACAACAGGAAGACTTAATTCTAGCCAACCATAAATCAACACATTTATTACAACAGACTTTAAGAATTCTTTGTTTTAGTTACTATATAAAATGGTGGTTAATACAGAACGCTCCTTTACTAAGTTTAAAGCAATAATGAAATTATCTCCCTTCTACAATAGTAACTTAGGCTTTCACTTACCTATGCTCAAAGACCCTTTGATGGTTATAGGAGATAAATTCTTCAATAGGGAATGAGAGGATTCAGCTCCGCAAGAACTGCCACATTTATTACTAAAACCAGTGGGTCTTCAGGTCTTAGAACAATACAAGAATCTATATCCAATACCCAAGGAAGTGATGCTGTATTGCCAAAACCATCAACAAATATTTGTAGAGCACTGTACAGCTTTAAAAAGGTATCATTCATATACAAAATATTACTGGAAAACTAAAATGTATCTAGACCTTTCTTTATAGCACTCTCTCAAGGTGCTCCCTTCACACATTATATCCACCTCATATTCCAACCAGCCTTTTTAGTTAAGCAAGGCAGGTATTAGGTGATGACATGGAGGCTCAGAAAGTTTAAGTGATTTGCCAAAGTTCACATAGCTATTAAATATGGCAAAGCAGAAAGTACACTTTGGGGTGAAGAATACTCTTGCCTGCCTCTCCTCTCCATGCCAGAACTCCTTCAGAGAGCTGGCCGGCTTGCATCTTGTGCAGGCAACGTGATCAAAGGGAAACTTTATGAGGACATCCCAGATATACGTCCTTTCTTGGTAACCAGCCAGCAGTAAGAGTTGTTTCTTCTACGGACACGCATAACAGAAAACCACACCTCTTTACCCAAAAGGCAAACTGATTATTAAAAAGGTAAGCCTCCTACTGAGACAAAGCCCACACTTTTTTTTTTTTTTTTTTTAAGGATTTATTTTTAGAAGTTCAGGAGCGAACACCATAAAGGAAAATCAAAGGCAGACCTCTCAAGGGTTTTGTTTCCCCTTCTTTTCTAGTGTTTACATCAGGCAAAACAACATTTCAATATCTAAAATGGCAATGCCAATTATCGTAACTTATTGTGGTAAATGATGACTCCTTAAAAAGCATTAATACTCTTTAACTATTTCAACTGAGTAAAATGTGTCTAGAATTTATTAAACATCTATCTTCTTAAATATAAAGAATTACTGGTGTGTCTGCTATGAATCATTAGTAATTGTATTTTATATATAGTAGCTAACATGTTTTTAGCTCTAATGAGTGTTGTGCTCTGGGTCATTTACATACAAAGTCTCACTGAATCCTCACAACTCTGTAAGTACAAACAACTTCAAAATCTACTACAGTGTTTTATATAGAAGCGGAGACAATGAACATTAGCTAATAAATCAGAAAGTAAAAGAACTGGATGTGAAGATAGAAAGTCTAACCCCTATATTATATTGCCTCCCTGGGCTCTGCCTTTTCTCTTGTGGGGACTGGAGATTATGGGAAAGGGATGAACTCTGGAATCTGACGACCGAGGTTCAAATCCTAGCTTCCAAGCTTAGTAATGAGTCTTGGAAAAGCTAGAGAAAACCTCTCTTTTCTTGGCTACAAAATGAACATAAGAGTCAATATAATTAATAGTCCTTGCATCATGCCACTGTGATGAGGAGAGTTTGTAAGACTTAGTAAACAGAACTGGCTCAAGTAGAGGACTCAAAAAGATCAGGAAGTAATAACACAGTGATCCCTCAAGGAATAGTGAGGTGTTTGGGGCTTTGGTCCCATACCAATGGCCTCAAAATGCTTTTGCTGAGTTCTTCAACATTTTTTTTTTTTTTAAGGTTTTAATTTCTCAAGCTATCACTTTCTCAAACTGGCACTCCTGGCTGCTAACGTGCCTGTATGGGGCATCCATCCCCTCCTTTTTTCCCCTCTTCTACCCCTCCTTCAAATGTACTGTAAACTAGAAAGCTAAACAGCCAAACTTCCTAAAATGATTTTTTTAAGATTTTATTATTATGTTTTTGAGAGAGAGAGCATGCACATGTGCACAAGTGAGCAAGAGGAGGGGCAGAGGGAGAGGTGGAAAATCTCAAGCAGACTTTGTGCTGAGCATGGAGCCTAAGGTGGGGCTAGGTCCCATGATCCTGAGATCACAACCCCAGATGAAACCAAAAGTTTCCATCGACTGAGCCACCCAGGGGCCCCTAAAATGATTTCTAAGAAAATCCAGGTTGTAAAGGAAGATTCAGAGTCTCCTAATTAGTTAAGAGAAAAACTTCAGTGCTTTATAACATCTAGTTTTGACTTTTTAGAGTTCCTTGTTTGCTTATTGAGCTTCTTCGTGATTTTCAAGAGTGTGAGAATGCTGCAGACTTATAGATGAGCGGGGTCTTCTGACTGGAGCACAGTAGGATGTGACTCTGCTCTGTTACATCAAACCAGATACACGAGACAGTGAGGGAAGGTTGCAGGCTAGTGCACTGCATTGCCCAGAATAGCCCACAAAAGCACAAACCCTTTTCCTCTGGCTTACTAAGGGCTAAGGGAGCTTATAGGTGACAGCTAACAGGGCTCGGGGTCTGAAGTGCTATACTTGAAGATATCCTCATCTTAGGCACGTCTGCCTGGGGAACTGCCAGACATGGTGGCTCGACAGAATAACTTTTCTCCACACTACCCCCAAGCCAGGACTATGTGCACATCTCTAGCAAGGCAGCAGAGAGAAACAGCTCCAATTTTTAGTGATGGGCCCATTAGACAAACCTAAATACCAAAAACCACTAAATGTCAGAAGAGAATATAATCACACTGTTTACTGTGAGACTATCTTCACTGGATTAAAATAAAAGCACACAAGGGAGGAGTGAAATGGAGGTGATCATACAAAATATATTTGAGAAACCTCAAAAATAGAAGCTGTCAAACCCAAAACAAAGTTAAAATATTCCACATTTATTACAGCAACTATATCGAACACTGCTGCATTTCTGTGTCATACCATTGTAACTGCCATTTGGCAAAATTCAGCAAGTCATTCTTTCCCCACCCAAAAAGCTGGTCTGGGAACAGAAACAAATGTCTCTTAACCTCCAAAACCCTTCTTATTACCTATTTTTATGAACATGATATTTGACATTGGAATCTTTTAAAATAATCAAGCTCATGGACACCTGGGTGGCCAAGTCCATTAGGCATCCGACTCTTAATTTCAGCCTCAGTCAAGGTCTCAGGGTCGTGAGATTCAGGCCTGTGCAACCGGCTCCCCCACAGAGCCTGCCTGGGATTTTCTCTCTCTCCCTCTCCTTTGGCCTCCACTCCTGTTTACACATGCATGTGCACACTCATGTTCTCTCACTCAAAAAAAAAAAAAAAAAAATCAAGTTCACTCATACAATTGATAAAATAGCCATTCCAAAGGCTAGAAAATGTATAGGCCAGGGGTGAGCAAACTTTTTCTGTAAAGGGCTTTTTTTTTTTCTATTTTTAGTTTTGCAGGCCATAATGTCTCTGTCACAGCTACTCAGTTCTGTTCTTATACCATAAAAACAGCCACGGACAGTATGTAAAACAATGAACATGAATATATTCCAGTAAAATTTTATTTAGTGATTCTGAAATTTAAATTTCATGTAACTTCCACATGTCACAAAATATTATTCTTCTTTTGCTTTTTCTCCCCAACTATTAAAACAATGTAAAAGCCAATCTTAGTTTGCAAGCTATATAAAAACTGGTAGCAGGTCAGATTTAGCCACTGGACCATCATTTACACATCTCTGACACAGGTTACCCTAATACTCAAAAGTGAAAATGCAAAAAACCCCAACAAGTACAATTTTGAGATTAGGTTCCCTTCAAATCTGGAGGCAGTTGTGGGATAGTCCAAAGGTTAAACAATGTGCTACTGTGCTTTTGAATTAGAAAATAAGCTTTTCTGACCATTTAAAAAATACTGGATTCTAAAGTTAATACTAAAATGTTAAATAGGAGTGTCTTTGTAATAGCCTTTAAACATATTTGAGCTTCCCTCAGGAATGACTTCTACCATTGCAGTGTTCATATTATTAGCACAGTATTTTTAGGTCTATCCTAGCACAGCTAGGGTCCCCCCACATCCCTGCATAATCCCCAGAAGTCAACTAACCAAGCATTAAGTCACTGTGCCAACTGTAAATTTCTTTAGCATGATACAAGCTATTTCCTAAAGCTTCATTAGAGTAACTGTTGGGTCTAAAACAGGAGAACACTCATGGATCAGAGAGGAGGATTTTGACAACACTGGATTAGTCAACCTTCTATGAGATTAGCAGAAGCATGCAAGGTAAGTACCTATAAAATCTTATTATAGGGAGCTCTGTTACAGATATATTCAAAGCAGGTACTATATAATCCCTCAATTTCCACATGTCAGTAGATGACTGAGTATCTTTACCAATTCTAACTAATAAACAATTCTGAATAACCAAAAGCTAGCTCTGATTCCATACTGACTCTCTTGAGGAGTTTACGTGGTTATTCTTATACAGGATAAACTTCTAAATTAGTGTTGTTGCCTCTAATGAACCTTTTCCATTTGGTTGGCCTCAGTGGACTCTGATCAACCACCTTCCCTGTGTGCAGTACCCTCTGCAGAATGGGGACAGAGGGTGCAGTCAAAATGAGAGGAAATGAGCTTCCTCATTTTAGCAACTTTGTTCAAGCAGATGGGAGAGAGCTGCTAAGAGGACAGGTGGTAAAGAAGAGAGCTCTACAGGGTGCCTATGTGGCCCAGTTGGTTAAGTTCCTGACTTGATTTTCGCTGTGATCATGATCTCAGGGTTGAGAGATGGAGCCCTACTCGAGCTCCAAGCTGGGAATGGAGCCTGCTTAAGATTCTCTCTCTCCCTCTCCCTCTAAACCCTGCACACCTGTGTGCTCTCTGTCTCCCTCTCCCTAAAAAGAACAAAGAAACAAAAGAAAAAAAAAAAAAAGAAAAGAAAACAGAGCTCTTCTTCATAAACCTCAGGGGAAAAGAGACAAAGTAAAACCAGAGTGACTTCACTCAGGTATCTGAAAGTCAGTGATTCACTCAGAACAAACCTATTTTGCTCTGGGATACCAAAATCTCTTAAGTTAGCATTTGAAGGAAAAATATATAGGGGCCCAACATTTGTTTTAGACCTGGGAATTCTGACTGGTTTCATTTCATAATTTTTAAAAACCACCAGTAACTCTATTTATCCAGATCTTGTTCAGACAGGGACGGGGCAAAAATACCATTTCCTGGGAGGGTCATGCACCTAGCGGTTATATTATTATTGACCTCGATAAGAACAGACAGTCCAAGAAATTCTGGGTTCCCAAAATAGGAAAAGCTATTCAAGACTTCTCTTTCATAATTATTTATTGCATTCTAAATATTTTATGGTGTCCAAATATATGGACAGACTTCCTACAACGTGATATATCTCTAACACATCTAGTGGCTCAAGAACAGTGTTTTTCAAATAGTGGGTGGTCACAATCCATCAGTAGGGTACAGACCAGTGTTGTGGGTCATCTTCATTGAAATGAAACAATACTTTTAAAACAATACTTTTGAAAACACCAGCAACTATGTCATGTTTTAAAGGTAATTATTGTCTTTGTGAAACTTTGCTCCTATTTTCTTATAGTAATATATGTGTGTGCATGGCTGTGGTGTAAAGTTTCTTACTGGGCAGGAGTGACAGTCTTAGAATGGCTGGAAATACCTGCTAAATCTAATAGAAATAAGAAGTAAATAAGGAACCAGGACAGCAATCAGACCTAGAAAAAAATGGGGGGGGTTTATCATCACCTGGTGGCATAGAAGGCTTGGCAGGGAATGACTGGCATCATCTAGGAAAAGGACATGAGGTAGGTGAAAAGACCCAGCCTCAAACCCTGGGGGCACCAACAGTTAGAGGCTGGTGAAAGGAAGGACCATGCGAACCAAAGGAAAGAGTGGCCGGGAAGCCAAGATTCCCCCTGCCGGCTTCCTCTAAATCAGGGAAAACCAATAAAACTAAAAGTTAAAAAAGAGCTATAAGCCTCTTCATTTCCCATTTTTACAGAATAAAATGTGAATGTGGAAGGCTTGGAGGATATTTAAAAGTAAGGAAGGTAAAACAGAGTCTATAGAACCTGGAAATATACTTACTTTAATGATATACAGATCTAGGAATACTTAGCTGAGTATTTTGTGGTGTGTAATGTATACATCAAAAGAGGATGTATGTATCCAGTTAAACCATCTATTTGCATGTTTGAAAACAAGACGTGGGCAAGTCACATGATACAAGTTAATTACTTTAGGGTTCTCCACTGACTTTGTATAAAGATATCAAACCATACTGCAATGAATCCTATCTTTAAAATATATTTTTCACTACCCTCTTGCAAATCTCAGACTAAATTCCTTCCCAAGAAAGGGACTAATAATCTTGGAAGCACATGCTCTCAAAAGAAAGTATAATGGAATAACAGGATTGCCCTTTGTGTAGACTGGAGTTTTTCCAAAGCTATCACTCTGAGCCGCTGTCAATAAACCCACAGACTCCAATGTTCTAGGCAGCAGCCTCATTTGGAGGTAATAGGGCTCTCTTGCAACTTAGATGAAGATCTGTCACCATGACTACTTTAAATGCCTTTGCCCTACTTCACAACCTCTACAAATAACATGTTAGTACTCTCGGTCTTAAGAAAACAGGATGTTTCCTAGAGTGGGATGGCAACTTCCTTTTTCAATATTAGAAGGAACTACTGCGCAGGACAACCTGTGTGTGACAGGATCAGAACTATGGTACTGAAATGGGCCTTAAAAATTACCTTGCCCAACTTCTTCATTTAACAGGTAAGAAAGTTGGGGCTTCTCCCAGGGGGTCTAGAGGAAAAAACATGGCTGTCAGAGCAAGTGAGATGAGGATTTCAACCCCAGTTCTATTACTGGTACATCACAAAATGTCAGTTTCTTCATCTCTAAAATAGGGGTAACAACCAGTTTCACAAAGGAGAATTAAATGAACAATGCTTTTGAAGCACTAAGCATGGGGCTGACACAAAGTATATACTGAGAGTGAGTCTATCTCCTTCACTCACCCTACTCTTTTGCTCCTTGCCCAGGGCAGAGCACAAATTTGAGAACCTATTCTGACTTGTTGGTGACTTCACAACACATGAAAGGGAAAAAAAAGTCACCAGTTCCTTTTTTTTTTTTTTAAAGATTTTATTAGTTTATGTCAGAGAGAGGGAGTGCAT
The DNA here is from genome assembly GCF_002288905.1 of Enhydra lutris kenyoni. Taxonomy (NCBI): domain Eukaryota; kingdom Metazoa; phylum Chordata; class Mammalia; order Carnivora; family Mustelidae; genus Enhydra; species Enhydra lutris. Next base: position 11,830,947 of record NW_019154134.1, on the reverse strand, counting down.
GCATGAGCAGTGGAGAGGAGCAAGGGGAGAGGGAATAACAGGCTCCTTGATAAGCAGGCAGCCCAATGCAGGACTGAATCCCAGGACCCCAGGATCAGGACCTGAGCCAAAGGCAGACACTTAACTGACTGAGCCACCCAGGTACCTAGGTCACAAGAATCGTATACTTGAGGTTTTCATTGGTCTTGATTTAAATATGAAATTAACAGTAAGTAGCTTCCTATAAATACACTGAAATCCAAACTCAAGGCAAGATACAGCAATGGTTTAAGGAACGGGAAAAGAAAGAAGAAAACTAAAGAGCCTCAGTGAGATAAACAGAAAATGAACCAAGCCAGCATCGAAGAAATCAAAGTTGGAACTCCATACAAAGGGATATATGTATCAAAAGCATATGTGGGGCGCCTGGGTGGCTCAGGGTTAAAGCCCTTGCCTTCGGCTCAGGTCGTGATCCCAGGGTTCTGGAATCGAGCACCACCATCAGGCTCTCTGCTCAGCAGGGAGCCTGCTTCCCTTCCTCTCTCTCTGCCTACCTTTCTGCCTACCTATGATCTCTGTCAAATAAATAAATAAATAAATAAATAAAATCTTTAAAAAAAATAAAAGGCAGATGTAGATTAAAGAGAAATAGAAACTGAAATAGCCCATTTTATTGGCCATAAAATCAACAGCGACCAGGAAGACAGAGGTTCCAGAGGTTGAGGTGAAAAACTGATGCCAGTATGACCTCTGTCTGCAAATAAATAAATAAAATCTTTAAAAAAAAAGAAAAGAAATGTAGGATAAGCAAAATCAATGGAAACAGCTGCTCACTTGAAGTGCTTAGCAATAAGGAGAAAAAGCAAATAATAACCATGTGTGGAGGCAAGATCAAAGTGCAGGGGCTAAGAGCACACACTCTAAAACCAGACTAACCTAGATTCACAGTTCACCTCCACCAAGTCGTGGTTGTGGGACCTTCTCTGTGACTTGGTCTCCACGCCTGTAACGTAAGGATAAACATAGTACCCACTGTGCTGGTTTTTTTTCTGTTGGTTCTCATCTCTTCTTTATATTACAAGGAGCTAGAAATCCATAAACTACATTTTCCAAACTCTCTTGCCAATTAGCTTCCTGTTGGATATGGCTCATGGGAAACAGTGGCAGGAGACCACAAGGTGAAAGAAAGAAAAACGTCTTTGTTTCCTGTTCCTGATGGCACCTCCAAAAGTAGCAGCAGACAACCACAGGCTCCAGCAGCTTCTGTGTTGGTTCCAAAGCAGGAGAACCAATGAAGAGCTCCAGCAAATGTGTAGAGCATACAATTCATGCAGCAGCTGTCTAAAAGCTCATTAACACTGCATTCTCCTTTTCGCTCCAACATTCATCTACAGACATACACACTCTCTTCCTCTGCTCCAACATCTATCCCTCCAAGACACACCTTTCTTTTTGTTCTCCCAGTCCTTCCAATACCATTATAACCAATTCCCTGCACTAATCCTTCTGTGTTTAAAACATCCCCTCTTTTTTATTTTCCTGATTGGACACTAACCGATAACACCAACTTTTTTGTGGCTGTCATGAGAATAAAATGGCTTTTAAAATGTACTTAGATCAGAACCTGGCACTTTATAAATGTTAACAATTGTTTCTCTGCAAGCATCTTAATATCCCCATGTCCAAAATCGAGCTCCTTGTCCCCCAAAAAGACTAATTCTGAAAATAGTCCCAATCACCCTTTTTCCATCCAGGCTCCAAATCTGAGTCATCTTTCTTCATGTGAATAAGGAAAATTTGTAGATTCCCACTTCAAGGAGCACTCTCAACCTCCATTCACCAAGTGCAAGCCCTTATTATTCCTTAAGTAGGCTGGATCAATGCCTTTCCCTCTCCAAGGATATATCAGCATATAGGCTCCAGTTCATTCCACACTGCCCTCGGTGGACTTTCCTAAAAGCAAGAGGGGAGGTGTCTGATCATGTCACTACCAGTGTTGCCCAAGGTCATGAGCTCATTCAATCACATAAAAGCCTTCATGAAGCCAACTCCTACCTACTTTCTTAACAGTAGTTCCCACTATACTGCTTCTTATTTGTATTGACAAATCTTACACTCCAAACACATCACAATTCCTTGGCATTCCCAAAACTCCCTCTCCCCTTTGCTCCCACTCTACCTTTGCACAAAATAATTCCTCCATACAGAATGCCTTCCATGCCCCTCTATAGAGCCTTTGCTAATCCCTTCTACCTCTAACAGAGCTAACCTCCATTCTTCCAAGTATTTCACCAAACAATACTATCATACCTAACACTACATGCTTGCATTATAACTTGCATGTACTGAGCTCATCAAGAGACTAAGACTCATTACCTCTTGAATGCCCTCCATACAGGAGACTTCCCAATATAACCACTGAAAGTTGTAAGACATTGGTATCTCACCTCTTGGGCAGCCCACTGAGGCTACCAGCCCAGAGGCAGCTTTTCTATAGTTTAAAACCTCCTACTCCAGTGTACTGTACAAAACATGATTTTCTGTGTGTTCTGAGGTAAAAGAGGTTGGAAGCATTACCCTACAAGCATCCCGCTCAGCACCGTTCACACAAAACAACAGCACTGGTCTTTCATCAGACCTCTTGAAATACAACTCCTTCTCCAATTCCAAGTTTTTTTGTTTTTTTGTTTTTTTTTTTAAAGATTTTATTTATTTATTTGACAGAGAGAGATCACAAGTAGACAGAGAGGCAGGCAGAGAGAGAGAGAGAGAGAGAGAGAGAGAGAGAGGGAAGCAGGCTCCCCGCTGAGCAGAGAGCCTGATGCGGGACTCGATCCCAGGACCCTGAGATCATGACCTGAGCCGAAGGCAGCGGCCCAACCCACTGAGCCACCCAGGCGCCCACCAATTCCAAGTTTTAACTGGCAGCATTCTCTATTTTTAAAACATGCAAGTAAAATGAAAACTATACCAATTCCTCACTTATCTACAACTTTTTTTATTTCTGAAATAGGAACACATCAGTGAAGAAAGCACAAATCTTTCAAATATAAGAAAAATAGAGATTCCAGACTCACCTGCATTCAGAAATATTAAGATTTGATTTTGGACCATTAAACACATAACTGAATCCTAAGAGAGTCAACTGGAATTCAGAACATGATCCCCCTCAAGGCAGGAAATTATAGTTAACTTCTTGGCTTCCATTTGTTGTAACTAGTATATAACAATACTGTTTCAAATACTAGCAGTTAAATACTGCTCTCTGGAAAAAAACAACAACATACATTCATTTAAAAGGGTAAGAAAATGCATGACTTTTAGCAATTTTTGCAGAGATTCTGACAGGATCTTCAGGATCCTTTTAATGGCTTAAAAGTTTCAAGACACTATTTCTAACTTGACTTTGGAAATCTAAAACTTGCATTTTCCTTTTTACAGCTCTATCGTTGTAATTACCCTTCTCCTATCAACCATAGTTTAATCAAAACTGAAACAACGAAAAAGAGAGAGAGAAGAGAGGAGACAGGAAACTAAGGGGGAGAAACGCAAATACTGAGGCCAAGAGACATACAAAAAGGTAAAACTAAACTCTAAGAAACAAGCGAAAAGGAGAATTAATGAAAGAAAAACATCCAGGATGTTCCAGAAAAGTTGTCAGAGAAACTGAGGAAACAAATTTTCCATATTTGCCACATAACAGCGCTAACAATCAGCTCGGTAACTCCTCAATAGGAAGAGGATTAAAATAAGGACTCTTTCAAAGGTATAACAGTCATGTTTTCCATACTCACAGATGCTGTTCCCCTGAAAAAACTTCCCAGGCCAAACATGAAATTATAAAAGGACATGTTCGTTTTCATAAAACTAAATTTATCCTATTAAGAAGATTGTCCTCTATTCTGAGATTACTTGTTGGTATTAAAATGACTTAAAATTTTTTAAATTATATCAAAATCTTGTTTTGTTTAAAGTGTAAATACTAAATGTGCCAGTCCTAGGCCTGTTCCCATAGAAAGTCTTTTCTTTGACAGTTCTGTATCTCAGGAGAGTTGATCACTGCAAACAACATTTCTCAGGCTCGCAGGTCACCTAGATTTTCTCCGGGTTCAATCTATGAGAAGCACTCGTGGAGAACTGACAGATGGAAGGAAGGGAGGAGCCAGGCTATTTCTCCCTCTCCTCCACTTCGGGCAGTGTTCCCAGCAATGGTTCCATTTCTCCAGCTCATACCAGGAGTTTCTAATCTCAGAGCAGCTCTGGCTACTAAAGCTCCCACACCCTACCACTAGTGGTACTCTTCTTCTCTTCCTGCTGCTGTTCATCTCTGGCTTGCCTCACCATCTTATCTTCCTTTCTCGGCTCCTCTGTCACAACCAGGAGGTTGTATAACCAATATCCTGCACTAAATTCCTATCTTAAAAGCTTGGAGTGGTTTCCCTTTTCCCGGCTGGACCCTAACTAGTATATTAAGCCAGTGCTTTCTACATGTATAAAAATCACCTGGAAGGGTGCCTTAAATGTATAAAAATCAGTTAACTGTCTGCCTTCGGCTCAGGTCATGATGCCAGGGTCGTAGGATGGAGCCCCACATGGAGTCTGCTTCTTCCTCTGCCCCTCCCCCCACTCATGTTTGCACTTTCTCTAGATGAAATAAATATTTTTACGAAGAAAAGAAAAATCACCTGGAGGGCTTATTAAAACCCAGGCTCTGGGTCCCACCTCCAGAGTTTCCCAGTCACGGTATCTGGATTGCTAAAGAAGAAATATGCATTTCCAAGAAATTTCCAGGAGATCCTGATGCTACTAAATCAGGGAACACGGTATGAAAACTACTATGAAACAAGTAACTGGCCGTCATACGTTGGTCTGTCCCCCCTCTTCTTTTTTCATTGGACAATAAAATCAAAAAAACACTGTGAAACTCTAGGAAACACCACCCTTCTGTCTTCATATGGGGGGACGGGGAATCAAACCGTTAAGACAGTTTCCTTACATTATTACAAAGGCCAACTGGTTTCTAAGGAACGATTTTTGAAAGTAAATATAATTTTAGCTTTCAATGTATACCTTACCTATTAAAATCTCAATTTTAAATATCATAACCAATCCACTGAGCTCTTCTAAGAAGATAAAATGGATTTAGACTCAGATTACTGGAACTAAGTTAGCCAATGAAATTTCAAACTGAAAAGTAATCAGTTGGCAAAAGGTTCTTCTACCTCAGAAATTTAAAATTGAAAAACAGTCCTTAATCCATGAAGGCAATTCAAGAACACTGTCTTGGAACGATGGTGTAAGAATCATTACAAGATATTTAGATTTCTGTGGGCAAACAGTTAAAATCAAGTATGTAACCAAATTACAACTGAAATGTATACCTAAACAAAAAGAACTTAAGAGATGAAAGAGTCTAGAAACTAGGACTGAGAGAAAAATGTGAGCCACACAAATAATTTTTAAATTTTCTAGTAACCACACTTAGAAAAGTAAAAATAAAGATGAAATTAAATTTGATTTGTTTTTCATTTAATTCAAAATACCCATAATAACATCATCTTAACAAATTACTAAGGATATATTTTACATGCTTTTTATTGCACTAAGTCTTATCTCTGCCCCATGCATTACACTTGCAGCACACCTTGATTCGTTCCACATGTAGTCACATGTGGCTAATGGCTACCACAATAGAGAGCGTAAATATAAGCAAACTGAAATTCACATCTCTTCACTGAGTACATGGATATCTGATACAGTGGTTGTGTTCTAATACACTGAGGTTAGCATAGCAGTCATGCCCTACTGTTCTGTTTTCATAAACTACTTGTAAATTATACTTTTAAGAATTCAAAGCTTTAAATGTTTGTATTGTTCTCAGTTTCAAAACTAAGCAAACAGTTGGCCCCTGCCAAATAAAAATATATTTTTTAGGATTGTATTAAAAAAAAAAAAAAAAAAAAGCTTCCCAAGAGGATCACCTTATAAACAGGTAAGCTACCATCAACTACTGTTTTACTTGGGAGTCCCAAAGCCAATGGTATCTCAACTCGCCTTTTTCTAGCCCAAGGGAAGACCTAGCAGCCATTATGGGCCTGCTGCACTGGTCCCCATGCTAAGGAAATTTTCATCTCCCAGGCCTGTGAATAGGTAGCTAAGTCATAAATATCAAATGAATCCCCAAACTAAAATAGCTGGTCCTTTGTGGGGCGGGGCTGAGGATGGGGGGGGGGGGGTGGCTGTGGGGAATGACAATGATGTAAACTTATCATATTACACTATTCAACATCAAGACGTTAACTCAATGGGACTGGCAGAATTGTCATAAGATATATCGGGCATACTTTTAATGTGATTAAAATATTATTTCAACATTAAATTAAAACCAGAAAAGAAAAATCAGCTTGAGGTACTACCTTTAATTATTCACATCTATAGAAAGAGACCAGACACATAACCTGTATACAAAATTAAAAATTTAAATAGAGTATAAGAGTTTTTCTTCTCTTTTTTTTTTAAGATTTTATTTATTTATTTGACAGACCGATCACAAGTAGGCAGAGAGGCAGGCAGAGAAGGGGGGGGAGCAGGCTCCCCACTGAGCAGGGAGCCCGATGTGGGGCTCGATCCCAGGACCCTGGGATCATGACCCGAGCTGAAGGCAGAGGCTTAACCCACTGAGCCATCCAGGCGCCCTGAGTTTTTATTTTCAATAGGAAGCCAGAGTACAACATTTATTGCCTTTAATGAATACACCTGAATCATCAAAATAGAATCCAACAATGGAGTATATAAAAAGTCACTAAGTATACAGCAGCAAACTGTGAATTATAAACAGGGTGTTCTGAGGAAATCTCTACATTATTCTCACTATTTGAAATCCAGAGTTTGACACTGGTTTACTCTATAGTCCAGTGAGGTATGATTTTGTTGGGGAGGATTAAGATAGTGCCTCTAACACCAAACCACCTTTGAGCCTCTCAAAAATAATGGACTGCTCCTTCACTTTCCGGAAGTGAGTTTTCTTTTGCACATAAAACTCTTCCCAAAAGCATAAATGTACTCATGTGTATGTGCAAGAGGAGTGAGATAATTATGTACCTTTGGGGCTTAAATACCTCTGGTGTCACATCACACCTTAGGCATACAGTTATTTCATTTTGAACCATTTACTCTGGAGAGTAATTACTCATCCCATAACTTGGTCATAAAAAACAGAGCTTATTCAGTATTTCAGCAATTATACAGCATAGGTGGATTTTTATATGGTACTTTTGTAAATCAGATAATCAAAACATATACCTTAAAAGTTAAAAGTGCTAGAATTATGACAAGTTACACAGACTTAATGAGCCTTTAACTTGAGACAAGTCTACAAAGTAATCTGCAGCTGCTACAGAAAGACCCAGCTATGGGATGAAAGTTGAACCTATAAGGAGAGTTCACTAATTTGAGGAGAAGTTATGGTAGCAACAGGAATGAGGTCACAAGAAGACAAATCAAACAATCCAGGTTTTTTATGAGGAAGGATAGTGTCCTATTTACTATCTTACATTAGCCAGTCAGGTTGTACCTTTACACTGCCTACTCCCAACTGAAAAATAAAGGTCTTAAAAAAGAAAGAAAGGGACAGAGGGAGGGAGAGGGAGAGAGAGAGATAGAGATAGAAAGAAAGACAGAACAGAAAGACAGGAAGGTCGGTCTTAAAATTTCAGGCTAGTGTATTTAACAGCAAACGTCCCTTTAGAGAGTCTTACGGTTACATACAGAAGGGAAAAGAAAAAGTCCCTGGTGTTGCCTGGAAAGACACATCTAATCTTTCCTTCCCTGCGAACAGAGGAGTTTTCCCAAAACAAAAGAGGGAAAGGAAATGTTAAGGCTTGCTCTAAGAGTTAGACAGGACTTTAGGCTTTAATTTATTAATAAGGAGAGAATGTCCACAGTGCTTCAGCAAACTACTCAATCTCTCCATCAGCAGGGCTGCTAACCCACCAGCATCCAGAACTGCCTTCCAGTAACAGTGTGCATGCACCTCAGAAGCTTTACACAGCTTCAATTAAACTTATCTCCTCTTTGAAGTTATCTCCTCCATACAATGCCCCCAAGTCTCCCACTAAAATCAAGGAACCGATTTAAAAGAGAAAGTTGTCATTGTTTCAAGCCAAACTATTAATGTCATCAAGTGCTGTGAATGAAACTCTTTAAGAAGTTTAGCAAAGAAAAAAGTCATATTCAACTTAGCATCAACTCCAAGAAGCAAGAAGATACCATGGGTCATATATCCATTACTACTATCAAAACCTAAAAAATAAAATGTAACACATCCCTGAAATCATGGACCACCATTCAACGATCAGGAAACTGACTTCTGAATGGGGTCACAGATCAAAGTCTCTGTATGGCTTCTTTCGTGAACGTAAAGAAAGACAAGCTGCCTTCAACAACAGAAAAGATGGTGGTACAGTAACAAGATCCCAATTGACAAGCAGGAGGCCTGAGTGTCGGATCTGGCACAGACTGTCTGAGTGCTCCAGGACATGTGACCTAGCCATCTTATGCCCCAGTTTCCTGAGCCACAGAATGAACAGAGAATCTTCCCAAAGTTGTCATGAGGGCTAGAATCATGCTCGTAGAGCACTGAAACTGGTACTAAAAAATGCTAGATGTTTTTAAGCTCCAAGTACAGAGAACAGTAAATGAATAGAAATTTCAAATTAGAGTTGACTCCCACCACCACCAAACAAGATACTGGAAAGAATTCAAGTTTGTCCAAGACCACGTTAATGGGATAGAAATAACTTTTTGTGGTAGATACTTGATTGGTATTTTTTACATGCATCATTCTAGCCTACTACTTTTAAACTAAACTAACATGAAGAACCAAAGGTTAACATGACCAAAAAAAAAAAAAAAAAGAGAGAGACTGAAAAGCAAAGGCTCAAGCACAGGCAAGAATACAGAGTCATAAACAGGAAAAAGTGGTGCTTGCAGACCTGCTATGTGGCCCACAGTGACCCTGCACACGAGCTCTGTCCCTGCTCACCAAGATGCAATACAGCTGCCCAGTCAAGAAAAATGAGAAAAAGAGGAAACAAGAACAGACTCACACATGAGCAAGAGAGTCTCCTGCTCTCTAACCGCATGCCCTATCATCCACTCAAAACCTTTGGCTGTTTGGTTTTTCGCAGTAATACAGGACAAGTTGAATTTCTCAGTCCATGTCATAAACCCACATACCAATACATGTGACCCTGATACAGGAGCTTCTAACTCTTCTAAGAAAGTCCCTCTAACAGCAGACAGGCATGCAAATGTACATCCAGGGAACGTAGAAGTGGCCCAAAGTGACCATCAAACATACGACTGGGCTGTTTTTCAAACTGACACATTCTTTGTCGCACAGGTGTGGGGGAAAAAAGTGGACGGGACAGCTCAGTTCAAGCAGTGCCTCTTCCTGGAGAGCAGGAAAATATTTTTCTTTTTTTTTTTTTTAAAGATTTTATTAATTTGACAGAGGGATCACAAGCAGGCAGAGAAGCAGGCAGAGAGGGGGCGGCTGGGGGTAGGGGCAGGCTCCCTGCTAAGCAGAGAGCCTGATACGGGGCTTGATCCCAGGACCCTGAGGATCATGATCCGAGCCAAAGACAGAGGCTTAACCCACTGAACCACCCAGGCACCCCAGAAAAAATATTTTTCAAATAAAACATTACTTCCTTCATCCATTTATTCAACAAACTTTTGGGAGTCAACAATGTGTAAAGGATTGTACTAAGAGCTACGGATACAAAAACACATTCATCACCCATCAGTATAAACACAAATATACTATCTAATGGGGAAGACCATGCATACCGTTACAAAGAAGAGAAGTCTTTGCCAGAGTTCTCTGAGCCACAACAACTTAAAATTAATGCATTAACCAGGCAGAAAGAGGATTCCAACCAGAAAAAAAAAAAAAAAAAAATGTGGGCAGAGGCAGCTAGTAGGGCAGCTTGGGAGGCAACTGAAGGGCAAGGGATAAAGATGTGCAAGAGGCAGATGAGAATCCAGGCCAGACCATGCCAGTGCACACCCACTAACAACTTCAAGTCCTCTGAGCAAAGGGAGGCCACTGACGTTTCTGCACAAGGAGCGCATGGGTAACATCATTCTGGCCACAATACAGAGTGTCAGAGCTAACACGTGCCAGTCCAAAGTTTACAGGCTGATTATAACACTCTAACAAATACATGAAGTCCACTCTCACACATGTGTATACATACACAGAAAAAAAACATATTCTAGGGGCACCTGGGTGGCTCAGTGGGTTAAGCCTCTGCCTTCGGCTCAGGTCATGATCCTGGGGTCCTGGGATCAAGCCCAGCATCGGGCTCTCTGCTCAGCAGGGAGCCTGCTTCCCTTCCTCTCTCTCTGCCTGCCTCTCTGCCTACTTGTGATCTCTCTCTGTCAAATAAATAAATAAAAATCTTTAAAAAAAAAAAAAAAAGCATATTCTATGAAATAAAAAACCTCTGCGGTACATACCAAAGGTGCAGAAAGGTCATTAACAGGCCTTTCACCAGAGAGCTAGGAAAGAGAGTGGGGTAGATAGGTCACATCAGCACAGCTTTCAATGGCAAGACCTACAAGATCACCTAAAAATAGAATTGAGGGGAAAAAAGCCACCCAAAATGTCAGATGAGAGTAAGCTCTTAAATTTTCACTTGAAACTATTTTTCTCAACACTTTATTTATAAAAATTTAAATGAGAAGAAAAAGGTTAATCAACTCTTTATTGATTCAAGCTGCCAAAAGAAGGGAAGGTAGATATCAGAAATGTGTCTAAAACTGAGTGCTTTGTAACTTCTTCCATTCTCTGCTTGCCCATGGTAAGCAAATATTCATGGAATATTACTAAACCCCCAAGTCACCAGGCTAGTCCATAAACTGTCCATTCTATTCATGAATATCATTGAATTGATATTATACATGCCTCTTTCCACTTTCAGAAGAATAATTCTAGAATTCCAAGTAATGACAAGATTCATTGCTCATTAGGGTTAAAAACAGGGAGGAATTAAAACATCAAGGTCACGGCATACTTTGTTCAATAATATATATAATATTTAGTTGCACTAGATCAGGCAACATTTACTATTATAATAAAATATCAAGAGATTATCCTAGATGGTAAAATTTAATGTTTTAATGGTAATGAAACAATTTTTTGCAACAATATTTCCCTTATCTGATTAGAAAATCAATACATGATGATTGCAGGGTTTTGGGGAAATACAGAAAACTAGAAGAAAATAATGGAGAAAATTAATTGGAGAAATTAGGTAAATAATGGAGAAAATCAGGTAAAAGGGGAACACTGCATAACAACGTATTTTCCTCCTATGTAATTATTTAGAATTCAAGTACTTTCATGTATTCATTCCCATGTGGGTCTCTTAACAAGCTCCTGATAGAGGTGACAGAGGTATAATTATTCACATTTTATAAGGAGTCAAGGAAGCCCAGAGCCAGTAAGTGATGCCTAAGGGTACACAGGTAGTAAGACAAGAGCCAGCAACAAGGACTCTAGTCTCCTGATGGGTCAGACGTACTCTCAAGCTCACTGTCATGTGATTAGCAAATAAGATACTCAGAGAAGTGGCCAACTGCCAGTACATAAAATGAGCAGTAACTGTGAACATCAATCTAAGGTAAGAAAATGTGCAAAGAGAATGGTATCATTAATAGAAACATACTAAAATGTTATAGCATCAAATAAGAATAGGAAAATTTATATATCTTTAAATTGCCCCCCCCAAAAAAACATAGGGGGTGGGATGGGGAGGGCAGGGCAGGGAGCAGGTGGCAGAGGGGAGAAATCCATCAAACCCACAAAGTTGGAGAATCTATTAACTGTTTCCTTTTGATGTCAGTAAGAACCCAGACAGAAATCATATATTTCCTATCTGAAAGAGATAGGAGTGGAGCAGCTGATGAAGACCAGAGATCGGACAAAGTTTCCCTTCAGTCCCAAATAACTCCTCAAACAATGTTCCTTTCTCCCCTCTCTCCCTACACATAGACTGGAGCATGTGTGTGCAAACAGAGTTTATTTTTAAAAATGATTTATTAATTGCCGCCCCCCCTTTGTGAAAAACAAGATACACATATGAGTATAGTAACTACATACTTTACAATCTAAACTGGAACACTTAACAAGAGTGAAAGAAGGGACTGTTGACAATTATGGCAAGAAATGAGGCATAAATTAAGATGGGCTGGACAAATGGGAACACAAGGTCACCCAATATCTGGATAACCCATCTGAATCAAGCATTGGGAGTACACCTTTACTATCAAGTTATTGTTCAAAACACTGTTTAGTTAGGCCACTTTAGGCAAAACAGAGTCTGAAGCAAATTCTACCTCAAGAGAAAGTCATCAGCATTTTGTAGACCAGTTTAATAAACCACTCCTATTAACTAGCCAATGTCTTTTCATAAGATGTCAGATCTTGTGGGATGTTTTGAAGTTATACATGTTTTGCAAGTCATCTGGAAAAAAAAGTTAAAAAAACACCCTAAATTTATTTTTGCCAGCTTCTTTAAAAAGTGAAATAGCAAATAAAAGGAAAGACAATCTCTTAATCCCTCAAAGGCACTTATAATTGAAAGTTATTTTCTTGGATAACTCAAAAGTACTGTTCTACACAGGAATGCCCAATTTATTTTCTGTTTGGGGTTGGAATCATCAAATAAATAAACGGCTTTTAGAACAGCTTTTTGGCCAATGCTATTAACAAGTCAGCAAGCTTACAGAAAAAGTCCCCTCAAATAAGAAAAAGAAACTTTATAAGGTTATTTGTTTCTGCAGAAATAAACTGATGGTAGTAGACCAAGTCCTAAATACTAATCTACCTATCTTGTGGTCATATTCCTATTCAAAGTATTACTATTCAAGTAGAAATTGCAACTTGGAGCTTTTTATTTTTTTTTTTTTTCAACTAAAAGAATTTCATACAGGCGCCTAGAAAGACTGGCATGTAATCTAAGCTTATTCATTCAAGTAACATTTCCACCTCTACTACATATACACTGCATGGGCACTATTAATAGTTGGCTCTCCCAAATTTAAAATTTGCTAGTACCTTTTTTTTCAAACTAGCAGATACATCTTTCACACCAAAAAGGGACTTAGTCTTTAAATACTCTCAGATTTTCATCCCGAAGAACAAGACTAAAAATAAACAATGGGCAACTCAAAATGACTCTGTAACTGTGTATGGAGGAATATTTTTACATTTGTTTGTTAGCACTTCACATTTTCAGTCATCTGATAGTCAACCATTGCTCCCTCTATTAAAGAGGCTTAGATATCTGCAATGCTACAAAGTATGTGATTTTCTGATTTCTCATAAGAAATCACCTCTCTTTCTCCTCCAATATTTCATTAAGGATGACTTCCACAATTTTCTTCTCAAGTTTGGAAAAGGTGACGAATCAGATAGGCCGGTGTCAGTCCCCACAACAACCCCTTGTAGAATTTCAGAAGGTCAACCTAATTTCACTAGAAGAAAACCATATTATTTAAACATACCCAGTTTACTGTATCTTTTTTTTTTTTTTAAACAGTATGACAGTTCTAGATTTCTTAAGTAAGGCTTCTTAAAAGAGTCAAACATAGAATTTTCTAGATTTATTAAAAAAGGCTTCTTGAAAGAGTCAGAATCAAAGCTCAATCCTAAATGATTAAAAAAGCGAACCCGGGACGCCTGGGTGGCTCAGTTGGTTAAGCAGCTGCCTTCGGCTCAGGTCATGATCCCAGCGTCCTGGGATCGAGTCCCACATCGGGCTCCTTGCTTGGCGGGGAGCCTGCTTCTCCCTCTGCCTCTGCCTGCCATTCTGTCTGCCTGTGCTCGCGCTCTCTCCCTCTCTCTCTGACAAATAAATAAAATCTTTAAAAAAAAAAAAAAAAAGCGAACCCAAAAAAAGAGAAAACTAGTTGATCCACAACTGCAAAGGATCAAAGAGGGACAGAACAACTCAAGGAAGTTAATTTTTTTTTAAAGATTTTATTTATTTATAAGACAGAGAGTGCACACAGAGGGACCAGGAGAGGGAGAAGCAGTCTCCCCACTGAGCAGGGAATGGATGCAGGGCTGGATCCCAAGACGCTGGGATCACGACCTGAACCCAAGGTAGAGGTTTAACAAACTGACCCACCCAGGCACCCCTCAAGGAAATAAACTTTTAAAACTAGCCTTTCAGGGGCGCCTGGGTGGCTCAGTGGGTTAAGCCTCTGCCTTCGGCTCAGGTCATGATCTCAGGGTCCTGGGATTGAGCCCCACATCGGGCTTTCTGCTCCGCAGGGAGCCTGCTTCTGCCTCTCTCTCTCTCTGCCTGCCTCTCTGCCTACTTGTGAGCTCTCTCTCTGTCAAATAAATAAAAAATAAATCTTAAAAAAAAAAAAAAAAAAAAACTAGCCTTTCAAAGATCCAATAGCCAATACATCCTAAAACTATCATAATGTAGACTGCCATTATACACTGAACTTTCACAAATTACCTTCTGAATTATTACTATTTTTAAGAGGAAGAACTGGGGGAGGGAGAAGGTTAGGTAAAAAATAAGTTTTGTATAACATTAAATATTCAACCCAAATAAATGTAAGTTCTTGAAATAAACATTGTATATCTGAACATGGCTACATGAATTTTTTGTGCTTTTCTGAGTTTAGCCCACCACAATCATCATTCCTTCCTAAGACCCCAACACACACACATACACACACACAGTTGAAAAATACAAACCATATCCTCATGTGGTTTTCAGAAGAGCACCGATTTCATAGAAGAGCACAAGAACTCAGAAGTCTCAGGATTTACCAAAATCAAAAATAAGCCACTCCTAAGCTATGGGCTACTAAGACAAATTCAGATTTCATATATACACTGAATTTTGAATAAACTCATAATCACTCACTCCTGTATCACCAATTTTTTTCCAACACACAGGAACTTATAAACTATGAAAGTAAATTATTAAAAATGAGCATGAAAAAATCATAAATGAAACAAATTACTATTAAAACAATTTTTTAAAATCTGTCCATTTTAAAATAAAAGTATTTTGTATAAATTGTTAAAATGAATAGTCTTCTGAAAACTTTTTTCCCCACTGCAATCATCCTTATTAAAAGCAAAAATGCATTATCTAGTACTTTAGAATTTCCTGCTATTTATGAAACAGCTTAGACAAAATGCTTTTTTAATAAGTTACTAAGAGAGATCCATGAAAACAGCATGGAAACTGCTCAAGCAAGTTCCAATAAGGAACGTCATTTGAGCCCTTTGCTTAAAAGGACTTTAAACAGCACCAGTCAAACTACTTTCTGGGCTTTGGTTTTAATCAAGCTGATCTGGTACTGACATCATTTACGTGACTCACCTAAATAAAATCTAAATTACATTAAGGGTCCATACTATAGTCACTTACCTACTACCATCCAGTAGATTACAATGTTCTACGCATCATATTAAATTATATGGATAGATAATGTGTCTATCTATACAGATCAACAACCATCTAGAAGAAACATATACAGACAGATCAATGGATCTTTTTTCAGACACCTTTGGAATAACTACTATAACCACAAACTCCAGAAAAATACCAAATGGCACAATTACTACACTGTGTTAGAGCTCAATGTACTTGATAATCTATACCCAAGACATTTTAATTATATTCCCTAATGAAATTTTTATCTTCACCCTAAGTAAAAAAACATAAAATATTCTCAGCTCAGCAAAAGCAAGCTGCCCAATTTGCTCTTACCCACAATGTAAACACCTTGTCTTAAGATGTAAAAATGTAAATAAACTCTAAAACATCTGCCTTCTCTAAGCTATTAGGCCAGAAATTCACCTCTCACTAAATCCCTCGCCTAAACTTTCTTATTCCACAAGTGAATTCAGCAGAATTCATCCAATAGCTACCTTCAAGACAAAATGAAGAAAAAAAATCAATTTGATTCTATTTCTAGTTATTTTGGCCAATTATTCTGCGCTACCTTAAGGACATCAGATCAATGCACTAACTAAATGTTATCCTGCCATTCAAGGAATCTAAGTATATTACACCACTACTCATTGAATAAGTGAATAAAAACCATCATCCCTGGTTCTATTCATGTTCAGTGTAGTCCATGGTCCAATGAAAATCATCCCTAATATAACTCAGCTTGTTTATGTACCACTGTGGAAAGAATATACACAATGTTCTTACCGAAGTCCCTTCAAAGATACAGATTCACACTCCAACATTCTTTTTACTTTTTTCAAAAAATATTCAAGAACAAATACAATGTACTTTTCATTTTGAATGAATCAAGAAATCAAGTAAGTACTGAAATTCACACGTGCAGTCAAAAGTTTAAAACTCAGTTTGCAAGTAAAGTCCACATAATACTGGCTGTAGACTATGCATAATCTAGACCCAGATACTGAAATTCCAAATACCTAGCTGCTCCCTACAAGAATAAATAATAAGCTTTTGGGGCATAGGGAACATATTCCTACAGCATTAACCAAACCTAACTACACACAACTGTTAGCAAAGGGAACACTGACAACTGTAGAAAAAAACCACACAAGTGTTTTTTAAAAATGTCTGACAACACCTTTAATTATATAAGCCAATTCAGACTCTACAACTTTAACAGCAACGGCAATTTTAAAAGATGCCCAAGGCATATTAGTAAGTCCGACAAATTTCACACTTCTTGGTGCCACCACAAAACCAAAATTACTGAGCAGGATATTAAGTGTGACCTGATATGGCAACTCTTAAATCTTTCTCCCATCTAACACAGTTATGAGTAGTATGAAGACCAATATCAAAAATCAATACTTTCTAAAAATAAACAGTACATCCCATTTCAAAAAAGAAGAGGTAAGTAGAGTATCATAAAGTATCATGGTGGAGAATATGCCTAAAGCCTGAAAATTAGTTTAGTCAGATAACTGAAAAGTTGGGTTTCTGACATTTGCCAGCAGTCCCACAACGTGCTGGCCCTGTGCCATCATGGCCTGGTGCCAGTCTGATGCAGGGCCAGGCTAAAAATAGCAGCCAAGCAGCAGCTGGAACACATAGGTCCTTGTGACCTCAGCTTTATTTCCCTAAATCAAGGGAGGCTGGAGGGGAGGAGACAACTGCAGGCAAAGGGAACAGAATATGCTCTTGGCTGGTATTTCCTACCTCTTCAGGATTTCCTCCCTTTT
This sequence comes from Enhydra lutris kenyoni, assembly GCF_002288905.1. NCBI lineage: Eukaryota > Metazoa > Chordata > Mammalia > Carnivora > Mustelidae > Enhydra > Enhydra lutris. The sequence goes on along the minus strand of NW_019154134.1, from coordinate 11,813,708 downwards.
TTTCCTACCACTCCCTCCCCCTCCTAATCCTCACCCTCTTTGCTCCATTCCCCCACACTTAAAAAAGGAAGAAAAGGGGCGCCTGGGTGGCTCAGTAGGTTAAGCCTCTCTGCCTTTGGCGCAGGTCATGGGCTCTGCTCAGTGGGGAGACTACTTCCCCCTCTCTCTCTGCCTGTTTCTATGCCTACTTGTGATCTCTCTCTGTCAGATAAATAAATAAAATCTTTAAAAAAGAAAAAAGGAAGAAAAAGAAGAAGTGCAGTGAGGCAAGGAAAGAAAGACAGATTGTGGAATGCTGAAAAAGTTGGGTTCAGAGGCTCTTCTACCTTGCATCCCCAAGTCTCACTTGATTCTACCATCATCACAAAGCAGCCATTGGTCATTTCAGTCCTCAGCTGTACCATGGTCTACAGGAAGCAGAAGAAAAACATCACACAGGTGACTGACAGGGAAGGGGAGGCCTAAAAGATGGTGCCAGGAGTGCAAAATACTAAGTGCTAAAGAAGCTTAAAGAGTGCTAAAAAATAATAAATAAAAATAAAAAAAATAAACAAGGCAAACTGGTTTAAAAAAAAAAAAAGGGTCCTCACTCATCACTATATCAATCAGATTACAAATTTCTGGTATTTGAGTTTTGGGGGTTGATTTTATGACAAATATTTATAAAAGCCATGACCATTTTCTCTGTAGAAATGAGTTAGGATAAAGCAGTACCAGAAGCAGAAGTTGAGCACAACCAAATACAGTGCTGCCTTCAACTTCCGCAGGCCTTCACCAAGAAATCTCAACCTAGCACTAGAAAAGGCTCCAGGCTTGGCCCATTACACTGAAATCATAAAATATTTAATTCATACAAATGCTGGTCACTGTCAGCAAATTTTTTAAACAGGTACAATGTGGCACATATAGCATTCGAAATTGTACTAATGTAATTAAGAGAATTTAATTTAAATCTTGCTTCTGTGGACTCGCTCTACATGCTAACTTCCTATGCATATTTTCTGTATAATATCTTCCAACATTAGAGATCTGACATCAATTAACAATGAAAAATGCATTAAGTAAACAGAGAGACTGTTAAATAAGGCAGGATCAGGCAGTGAGTCGCCTGAATTTTAAGCACATTAATTCACTAAATGAGCTTCCAATTTATCTGATCAATTCATTTGGTTAGTAAGAGTTTAAATGTACTGACAGGTCCTACTGCATCCTTCAAATTAACTGTCTTTCCAATAAACTCTTTCTCAAAGAATATTAAATCTTTTTACCAGCAATAAGAAATAGTATGATTTTTAATCATAACACTTAAAAAGGGCCTTAAAATGAGATAAATAATTTCTTAAATACACCTTGAGAGATTACCTCTGCTTCATATAGATCACATTTAGATCTAACCTAAAAGTTACTCCTCTTTCAAAAGTTAAAAATGCCCAATGGAAGATGATCAAAACCACTCCCACAACCATCTTCCAAAGCTGAAATTCATTCATAAAAGGAATTTTTGAAATGCAGTGTTTTGAGTCAAATTTCAAAATACATGTTAAAAATCATAGCTGTGATCACAATTTAAAATTCTGGATACTATGACAATCACTCTAGAAAGTAGAAAGACGATAAACCTAAAGATGAACCTTCTAGAGTAATTAATGATGACACATCATGGGCAGTATTAAGTAGAGGCTAAGAGTACCAGCCAGCGGGGGTGGGTTTGGCTTGCTAAAGTACCAGCCTGTGTGACAAGGCAAAAGTCACTTTCATTTTTTTTCCAATGCTTTGGTTTCTTCATCTATAAAATGAAGATGATAAAAATACCTACCTCATCAGACTGTTAAGAAATACAAAGTGCTTGGAGCAGTAACTAACACAAGGTTAAAGCTATTAAAGTGTTAACTACTATTACTATTAGTAGATACTGCTGCAGTAGTATTAAGGAAGCTCACTGTGAATCATGCTCAGTTCAGTGAAGAAAAGCTCCCAATCATACAAGAGGTCTTTCAGAGTTGGAGAGATTACAGAAGCTTTTGAGACCACACAATTATAGGAGAGACCCTCTCCATCTAGCAGTTATGTACATATCACCTACTGGCATAAGGGTACAGGACGATGACAAAATATTGAAGAACTTACAAAAACAGGTCAAAGGTAGACACTACTGGTTAAGTTTTCATAAATATACTAAATTCGGAGCAACCAAATTTGTTACTGGGTATTAATTTCTGTTGTTCCACATACATGACCATTTTACACTTCCAGTAACTTCCTTACTACACAGAGGTAGGCACAGGTGCTGGAGTACAGTCACATGTGCTCACAAGGCTGTCATACAGTTTCATAAAGTCAACACTTGTAACTAACTTTTTCAAAACTTTCATCTCATCTTAGAACCTCTACAATTTCCAAATGTCTACAAATATTTCACACTAGCATGTATTTAGCATGCTAGAAGCATTGCTTAACCGAAGCCATTAGATTTTGGACAGATACTAAAATGCTATCTAGAAATACTTTTATAACATTCAATAAAATGTTAGCCAAATAATCTCTCCAACAGTCCAGTCATCCTACATTCAAGAATATGCCTGTCCTGGGGTGCCTGGCTAGCTCAGTCAGTGGACCATGCACGGCTACTGATCTTGGGGTATGGGTTCGAGCCCTACATTGGGTATAAAGATTACTTAAAAATAAAAAACCTTTAAAAACCTTAAAATTCTTAAAAAAAAAAAAGAATATGCTTGCCCTGAGCTCTGGAGTTTTGTAAAACTTCCCAAACAATCCCAGCAAAGTAAGAATAGTGGAAAAACAGAAATTCAAGGTTTAACCTTGCAATTTACTATCCCTCTCTGGACAAATTACTCAACATGTCTGGGCCTCAGCTCTACAAGTAGATAATGACTATCATGCAAAAGCATTTTGTAAAAACAGCTTCTCATCTGTTAGCATATTTTAAAAAGAAAGAGCACAATGCATTTGTATATAAGGGTCACTAGAATATGCTTTGGGTAATGATACTCAAATGACACCTGTGTTCATCTTCTTTTGTGCTCACTTCTGAACATCAAATAAGTTACAAATACATAAATGCATGTAGATATATACAATACATTTTAACTGACACCAAACTAATTATCATTTAGGTATCTCGCAAATATAAAACACTTAGCATATCCTTAGCAACAGCATTCACTTACTATTTACTGAAAGTCAATCTTTTTTATTTAAAGATTTTTATGTATTTATTTGACAGAGATCACAAGTAGGCAGAGAGACAGGCAGAGAGAGAAGGGGAGGAAGCAGGCTCCCTGTTGAGCAGAGAGCCTGATGCGGGGCTCCATCCCAGGACCCTGGGATCATGACCTGAGCCAAAGGCAGAGGCTTTAACCCACTGAGCCACCCAGGTGCCCCTGAAAATCAATCTTTAAGTTTCAAATGAAAACCAGATTTTGTACTACATTCTTTCCAAAGCTTGCTTTACCTACCTTTTCTAAATGAGAAAAATAAAGAAAGCATCCTATTTTTAAAGAGCTGAAAATCAGGTACAGAGCATATTCTTAGCAAAACACAGTGCACCCAAGGCAAAAACTGGAAAGATACTTGGGTTTTTCGAATGAATCTAACCAACATACTTTATTCTCAGTCCGGCCAGGACTGAGAAACTAGAGTCTATTTCCATGGAGCAAGACTATCTAGTGTTTTTCGCCAAATTACCATGTGGTTATGATTTCTCAAAAGAAGACTGAGAGTCTTTCCATCCATTTCAAGAAGGAAACAGTTTGTTTTCTAATTTACAGTAATCCCCAAACATTTACATATGTCAAAAAATTAATAAACCAAGAAAATTAAATTAGGCTTTTTTATTGTGAGAAAGCACTGTTCTTGAAATTATATCACAGTAGTTTGAAAGATAACTAAGGGTTCCATGTAGTTTATGATCACTTAAAAATTGGTGCCTATAATCTGTGTTGTTTCTAAGATGTTTATAACTTACCTATAATCATCTTTCTTTTTAGGATATTTGTCCTCTTAAATATAATACTTGGAGGTCAACAGTAGTTCAAGTTTAATGACTGCCCCTACGAAAATTTCTAACACCACAAGAGTTTGCTTTATCTTATCTATACACAACTAAGCTTCTTAAAGGTACCAAATTCATTTTGAATTATTGAAGAAAAATTGGTTTTCTAACACAAAAATACAGAGCATGTAAACATGTGGTATTACTACAGATCCAATCATGCAGTTTTTTAAAAGGTGCAGCTTTCTTAAAAGACATCAGTATTCCTCCCCTGCCATCCTGTTCACTGAACATGTTACCAGCTGAAATCAAACACTATTAACTAAGCCTTTAATATGAGTGTGACCAGAAAAGATATGCTGGTCTCTGTCTTTCCAAATGAAACATTTAGAGTTAGAATTGATGGCAATTGATTACCCATTGTGAAAAGAAAAGAGGCCCAGGATAAACATCTTAAAAATTGGCCAAGACATACTTAAGACAATAATGACTTGAGCTGTTCAATTAATTGCAATAATTCTTCTATGAAAGGATGTGTTCCACAGGCATTCTGATCTTTCTAAAAGAAAAGGCATCAAAATCTTTGCAAAAAGGATGAAATTCAGCATACAGTTTAAATAAAATAAGGGGGATGGCCTTTTCCTCGTCAACCCAAAGGTATACTCAGAATACAACTCGGCAAGAAACTGAAGACTGAAGCAAAAGTAAAGATGTTTCCTTAATTCAAATCTGCAATTCACCTTCCAGTATTACTGAAATCTATCCGCTACAAAAAGCTTTGTTTCCTGAACACTTTAGATGTCCCCACTAGACCAATACTAGCCATCAGAGAACTAAGTATTAAAACAAATTCCAAGATTTTCTCACCTAAAATTGAAATTTTAACTTTCCTCAGAACAATGCTAAGCATATTTGAAGTACGCACTTTAAAAAAAAATCAACAATTGTAAGCAAATCAAACATTTCAACAAGCACAGAATAAAAAAAAATACGTATGCAACTATAGTTACAAAATTTTTTCTTTTGGGTACTTCTTCATTAATCAAAAGGCAGAAAACATACAGGACCTGATTTTTAAACCATTCCATATTATCATTTTACTCTAGAAAATGCTTTCACTGAAATTACTATCACCAATAAACAAAACACCCAGTTCTGAAAGTGCATCTGGAATCACATCTTTATATAACAATTTCTGGTCTCTAAAGAAAACCAAAACCCTCAAAAAAATACCAACAATTTAGCCTTAAATAAATAAAGTGATTAAAAATTTTATCCAACCTAATCCTAAAAAAGATTGCCCTTTACTGCCTGGCCACCCCCTAAAACAAAAAATTTTAGGTTACGAATTTGAAAAGACCACAACAATGTTTTTACCAAAGTATTAACAGAAATGTGGACAATATTCTATTCTCCCCCCAAAAGTTACCAGCAAAACAAAACAAACAAAAAAAAGCAACTCCTTTTAAAAATTATCCCCTTCCTGCCCATACTAAAGACAAGATCCCAGTTTTGTTTGAACACTTCTTGCTTTTAAAATGCTTAGTCACCAATAAGGAAACTTGTCTGTCTTGAAACAAAACTGAACATACACCAATCTTCAGAAACCGAACACATGTGCCCCAAAACAAAAAATATAAACTAAAAAACACAAGGATAAACAGAAAAACACATGCATTACCAAAATACATGCTTCTTTTTCTACTCTGAAGAAAAATCTGACCATAATACAGTCGTAAAATGAAAAGTAAAATTAGGGGCGCCTGGGTGGCTCAGTGGGTTAAAGCCTCTGCCTTCGGCTCAGGTCATGATCCCAGGGTCCTGGGATCGAGCCCCGCGTCGGGCTCTCTGCTCAGCAGAGAGCCTGCTTCCCTCTCTCTCTCTCTCTCTGACTGCCTCTCTGCCTACTTGTGATCTCTGTCTGTCAAATAAATAAATAAATAATCTTAAAAAAAAAAAAGAAAAGTAAAGTAAAATTACCCTCAAAACTTTGCCTATCCACTTGACCGCCCTTCCCCAAAGATAGCTAGCCACTGTTCAATGGTTGCTCGTATAACCTTTGGGACATTTTTATATATCTGTAAGTAAGGTCTGTCTTTTTTGTTTCAAACAGAAATTACAGCCTACTATATGAACGTATGACTTGTTTTTAAATGAATGTTCTGGTCTTTTTTTCCTCAGTATATATATTTCTCTCCTTCACTATTTTTCATGGTTGCATAGAATTCCACAGAGTACTTCTTAACCACTGCCCTTCTGATGGAAATTTCCATTGACTCCAGCTTTTCAGTATTACAAATCATACTGCAACGAGCACTGCTCGCTGTACAGATCTGTGCACTAGTATCAATATGTCTGTAAGATAAATTTCTAGAAATGACACAAAAAAGACTGAGCCAAGCAGATGGGGAGGCAGCATCTTCTCCCACCTCCTCACCCAATTCTGGGTACTATGTACCCATCTTTTTTGTCTTCACCATTGTAGCAGATGAACATGGCAAGTCACCTTTATTTGTGTCTCCTTATGTAAGAGTGAAGACAAATTTATTAATCATTTGCATTTCTTTGTTAAAACCATTGCTCATTTTTTAACTTACTCATCTTTCTCTTTTTTATTTTTTAAACTAATTTTTCATAGTTCTATTAGCCTGCAACATGCTGCACATATTTGCCCCAGTTAGCTGCTTATCATATTTTCAGTCCTACAGCAATGTTGTTTTTTTATCTAATTAAAATTATCTGTCTTTTAATTTGAATTGTCTTTATAATTTGAGTTCCAGATCATATTAGGAAACCTCTTTGCCAGGCAATATTTGGGGGGAAATTTTTTACATGACTTCTAAAATTATTACTTCAATGATGTCAATAATACTAACATACAAGCACCCTTGGCAATGGCTCCCTTTTAATGTATCATTATTTAATAAAAATAAGCCAAGCATACTTTCTCTAAAACTTCCTATAATCAACTGATGGACAGCTCTGCACCAATTAAATACCTTTTACAACTACTACACCAAAGCCTTAATTTTTTTCTTTTAAATTTCTTCTTAAAATAGGAGTTGAAAAATAACAAGTATGTTTAATTTCTGGGAAGTCCCAATTCTCTGACCCTTGATCCTTAAATAATCTCTAAGTGTGGATATAAAATGAAGTCCAAAAATTAGATTGTACCTCTTCCATCTATAATTCAGTCACCTCTACAAAAGTCAGTAAATACTTCGCCTACAAACAAACTTGCAATTTTGCAATACCAAAACACTGCTTATGGTCCTATCATGGTATCATGTTCTTTCCCATTTCAGGTTCTGAAGCTCAAACAACCTCTACCACAGCTCGCAAAATTATAAAATAAGCCTCTTGCATTAACATACCAATTCAACCCACCAACCAAAGCTAAATTAGATGGTTAATCTAGTCATTCTCTCCATTCCCCTTCCAGAACAAAAATCCTGGTCGTAAAGTTTTCTATCTCACAGTGCCAGCTGCCAAGCATTTAACAGCCTTCCATCTAGTAAGCTGACTGGCACAACAAGTAATACAACTTGGAAGTTAAGGAAACTGGCAAAACTCAGAGGGGAAAAAAGAATATTTTCCACAATTTGTACAGCACTTGTTTAGCACGTATGTAAGTGTTTCCAAAAGGGTGGTCAATTCCAACTATGCAAGAACATCACACTGCTTCACATCAACCACTGCCAACTCCATTCAGTGGCCTTAGTCCCCTTTGGGGACTATTCAAAAAGTTACTATTTTCTTTTACAACTCACCCAGGCCTCTTCACTGATGAAAGCAGGCAAAGCCCACGCTGTGTGTCTGTCTCCTAGAGAAGATTGCATCTTTTATTTATCGCCCCTTGGCTTTATTTTCACAGTGAATTCCTGGCTTAAATGTAATCAGCCAAGAAACCCTCCCTATGTGCTCTCCTGTCATTCCTCATTGCTTGCAAGCAGAGTCAAGCACAGAAGGGGGAAAAAAAAAATTCAACATTGCCAGCCAAGCCATAAAAATTCCCAAACTCTAGTCTGGTTATACTGAGAAACCATGGATGTACTTCAATCCATTTCAACCCAGCAGGAAACAAGGGGGACGTGAGGGTTGGGGAAAGAGGTATAACTTTAAAGAATGCTAATTAGTTTTGTTTTGTTTCGTTTTTTTTAAGAATGGAGAGCCTCAAAAGTTAAAACCCCTCTAGAAATAAGAAAAAGGTACAGAACCTAGAAAAGACAACACTGGGGGCCGCCTTTGGAAATAAGTGACCATACAGAAAATCACGTTTGCAGATTGATTTAGAATTCAAATTAACCACAGAGGATTAAAGAAATCTTCATTCTCTTTTGGGGCCCCTAACCAGACCCCCACTAGACTCCCAAAGAGAAGGATAAAAAGAACGGACTACGCAAAGAAAAGAAAAATCAGAAACAGGGATGCTTCCAACCGTCTCCTCATTCGTTAGGTACCATGCTCACCGCAATACTATTTAAAGTAGAGAGCAATACGGAAGGGGGGAGAGAAAATATGTCGTTTACAATCAAGAGAAAAATACGGAAAGAAGGGAGTTTCATAATAGCATTGTTCTTTTCAGTCCAGCCCAAACATCCCCATCCTACGGTTGAAAAAGATAGCTGGCCAGAAAAAAAAACACTGGGGGTAGGGAGCGACGACAGGGAAAGCTTTTAAACTCGGTATTTGAGAAAACTCTCATGGTCTGTCAGAGAAAGGAGGGCTGTGCAGCTTTAAATCACAAGTCCTTCTCTCGCCTTTGTCAAACATCTTCTACTTTACAAGCTCTGAAAAGAAATAGAGACTCTTTTGTTTGGGTCCTCCCTTTCGGAGGATGACAGAAAACTGAAAGGGGCACAAATAAACCTGAAAATGAGAACAAAGTGCGGGGTCGCGCCCGGCTGCCAGGCGGCCGCGCCTGGAGGGACACTGCGCGGCTGCGGAGCCCCTCCGCCTCGCGCTCCCGCCGCCGCCGGCTGCGAGCGCAAAGCCCGTAACTGCTCCCCGCAGCTCGCCCCGCGCACCGCCACCCGCCACCCAGCGCTAACCAAACTCCGGCGGCAGGCTCCCCCCCGGGCACCGCCGGGCCCGGCAGGAAAGGGAAGCGCCAGCCGCTCCTTCCCAGGCTCGCGCCTGTCGACGCGGGGACGCCCTCGGCGGGAGAGAGAGATCTCTGAGAGGGGGTCCGGCCCGCCGCCCCCTCCCTCCCGCGCTGCTCCTAGACAGGGGAGGCGCGGGGAATAAACAGACATTTAAATCCCGGGGCCGCCGGCGGAGCTCCCCCGGGCCAGACCAGACGCCGCAACGACCCCGGAGAGCGCCGCGGCCGCCAGCCCGTCGGAGCCCCGAGAAGAGCGGCAGCCGAGTGGCATTAAAATGTAGTCCCCACCCCTCCAATAGAGGGAACGGGGAGGGGGAGAGAGGAGAAAGAAAGAGGAGCGAGCGGCAGACAAGGGAAGAGGGCAGGGAGAGAGCAGAGTGCGGCCCGGCCGCCGGCTCGCCTCCGGCCGGCATTGTCTGTGCGGCCCGCGCCCCCTCCCCCGCCCCGCACGGCCCCGCCACACACACCCTCCGCCGGAGCCCGGCCGTCCGCCTGCGCCTTTGTCCACAACCACCCCCCAAAAAGGACGAGCAGCCCTCCAGGACGTGCTCCCCGGGAGGAAGGCGGGGTATGGAGCGGGCCGGGGGCATCCGACAACCCACCCCGCCAACCCCGCCGCGGGGCGAGTCCTGCTGATTCATTTCCCACTCGCGCTGGCCCGTCCGGGGAGACAGAGGCGGGGAGGGGCGAGGAGGAAATGGGCGCTCCGCTCGGGAGGACGGTCCCGGCCGGTAAGGGCACCGGGCGGAGGTGTGGACGCGCGCCCGGCTGAGGGGCTGCCGGGAGGAGAGGGGTCGGGCGCCCCTCCCCGAGGAACTGACGGACGGACGGACAGACAGACGGCTCCGCGGCTGCCCCGTGACTCACCGACTTGCAGGACGTTGTCGACGCAGCCGCTCTCCAGCAGCGCGATGCCCCGGCGGAAGGGCAGCCGTGTCTCGTCGCCGCCGTCTGCCGCCCCGGCAGCCCCCACCGACGGGGCTCCGGCCCCGGCGGCGGCGGCGGCGGCGGCTGCAGCGGCGGCGGCGGCCGAGGTGGCGGCCGGCGAGGACGAGGAGCCGCCGCCGCCGCCCGCGC